>NW_027618725.1:0-63291 GCF_964187855.1 Myxine glutinosa
AAAACCACTTTTTACACTTGTGTTGGTGCAGGAAACCAATTTTGCACTTGTGTTGGTGCAGGAAACCACTTTTCGCACTTGTGTTGGTGTTGAAAAACCACTTTTCGCACTTGTGTTAGTGTTGAAAAACCACTTTTCGCACTTGTGTTAGTGTTGAAAAACCACTTTTCGCACTTGTGTTAGTGTTGAAAAACCACTTTTCGCACTTGTGTTAGTGTTGAAAAACCACTTTTCGCACTTGTGTTAGTGTTGAAAAACCACTTTTCGCAATTGTGTTGGTGCAGGAAACCACTTTTGCACTTGTATTAGTGTGGAAAAACACTTTTCGCACTTGTGTTAGTGTTGAAAAACCACTTTTCGCACTTGTGTTAGTGTTGAAAAACCACTTTTCGCACTTGTGTTAGTGTTGAAAAACCACTTTTCGCACTTGTGTTGGTGCAGGAAACCACTTTTGCACTTGTATTAGTGTGGAAAAAACACTTTCCGCACTTGTGTTAGTGTTGAAAAACCTCTTTTCGCACTTGTGTTAGTGTTGAAAAACCACTTTTCGCACTTGTGTTAGTGTTGAAAAACCACTTTTCGCACTTGTGTTGGTGCAGGAAACCACTGTTGCACTTGTATTAGTGTGGAAAAAACACTTTTCGCACTTGTGTTAGTGTTGAAAAACCACTTTTCGCACTTGTGTTGGTGCAGGAAACCACTTTTGCACCTCTATTAGTGTGGAAAAAACACTTTTCGCACTTGTGTTAGTGTTGAAAAAACACTTTTCGCACTTGTGTTATTGTTGAAAAACCACTTTTCGCACTTGTGTTAGTGTTGAAAAACCACTTTTCACACTTGTGTTGGTGCAGGAAACCACTTTTGCACCTCTATTAGTGTGGAAAAAACACTTTTTGCACTTGTGATAGTGTTGAAAAACCACTTTTCGCACTTGTGTTTGTGTTGAAAAACCACTTTTCGCACTTGTGTTAGTGTTGAAAAACCACTTTTCGCACTTGTGTTAGTGTTGAAAAACCACTTTTTGCACTTGTGTTGGTGCAGGAAACCACTTTTGCACTTGTATTAGTGTGGAAAAAACACTTTTCGTACTTGTGTTAGTGTTGAAAAACCACTTTTCGCACTTGTGGTAGTGTTAAAAAACCACTTTTCGCACTTGTGTTGGAGCAGGAAACCACTTTTGCACTTGTATTAGTATGGAAAAAACACTTTTCGCACTTGTGTTAGTGTTGAAAAACCACTTTTCGCACTTGTGTTAGTGTTGAAAAACCACTTTTCACACTTGTGTTGGTGCAGGAAACCACTTTTGCACTTGTATTAGTGTGGAAAAAACACTTTTCGCACTTGTGTTCGTGTTGAAAAACCACTTTTCGCACTTGTGTTAGTGTTGAAAAACCACATTTCGCACTTGTGTTGGTGCAGGCAACCACTTTTGCACTTGTATTAGTGTGGAAAAAACACTTTTCGCACTTGTGTTAGTGTTGAAAAACCACTTTTCGCACTTGTGTTAGTGTTGCAAAACCACTTTTCGCACTTGTGTTGGTGCAGGAAACCACTTTTGCACTTGTATTAGTGTGGAAAAAACACTTTTTGCACTTGTGTTAGTGTTGAAAAGCCACTTTTCGCACTTGTGTTAGTGTTGAAAAACCACTTTTCGCACTTGTGTTAGTGTTGAAAAACCACTTTTCGCACTTGTGTTGGTGCAGGCAACCACTTTTGCACTTGTATTAGTGTGGAAAAAACACTTTTCGCACTTGTGTTAGTGTTGAAAAACCTCTTTTCGCACTTGTGTTAGTGTTGAAAACCCACTTTTCGCACTTGTGTTGGAGCAGGAAACCACTTTTGCACTTGTATTAGTGTGGAAAAAACACTTTTCGCACTTGTGTTAGTGTTGAAAAACCACTTTTCGCACTTGTGTTAGTGTTGAAAAACCACTTTTCGCACTTGTGTTGGTGCAGGAAACCACTTTTGCACTTGTATTAGTGTGGAAAAAACACTTTTCGCACTTGTGTTAGTGTTGAAAAACCACTTTTCGCACTTGTGTTGGTGTTGAAAAACCACTTTTCGCACTTGTGTTAGTGTTGAAAAACCACTTTTCGCACTTGTGTTGGTGCAGGAAACCACTTTTGCACTTGTATTAGTGTGGAAAAAACACTTTTCGCACTTGTGTTAGTGTTGAAAAACCACTATCGCACTTGTGTTAGTGTTGAAAATCCACTTTTCGCACTTGTGTTAGTGTTGAAAAACCACTTTTCGCACTTGTGTTAGTGTTGAAAAACCACTTTTCACACTTGTGTTGGTGCAGGAAACCACTTTTGCACTTGTGTTGGTGCAGGAAACCACTTTTCGCACTTGTGTTGGTGTTGAAAAACCACTTTTCGCACTTGTGTTAATGTTGAAAAACCACTTTTCGCACTTGTGTTAGTGTTGAAAAACCACTTTTCGCACTTGTGTTAGTGTTGAAAAACCACTTTTCGCACTTGTGTTAGTGTTGAAAAACCACTTTTCGCAATTGTGTTGGTGCAGGAAACCACTTTTGCACTTGTATTAGTGTGGAAAAACACTTTTCGCACTTGTGTTAGTGTTGAAAAACCACTTTTCGCACTGTGTTAGTGTTGAAAAACCACTTTTCGCACTTGTGTTAGTGTTGAAAAACCACTTTTCGCACTTGTGTTAGTGTTGAAAAACCACTTTTCGCACTTGTGTTGGTGCAGGAAACCACTTTTGCACTTGTATTAGTGTGGAAAAAACACTTTCCGCACTTGTGTTAGTGTTGAAAAACCACTTTTCGCACTTGTGTTAGTGTTGAAAAACCACTTTTTGCACTTGTGTTAGTGTTGAAAAACCACTTTTCGCACTTGTGTTGGTGCAGGAAACCACTGTTGCACTTGTATTAGTGTGGAAAAAACACTTTTCGCACTTGTGTTAGTGTTAAAAAACCACTTTTTGCACTTGTGTTGGAGCAGGAAACCACTTTTGCACTTGTATTAGTGTGGAAAAAACACTTTTCGCACTTGTGTAAGTGTTGAAAAACCACTTTTCGCACTTGTGTTAGTGTTGAAAAACCACTTTTTGCACTTGTGTTGGTGCAGGAAACCACTTTTGCACTTGTATTAGTGTGGAAAAAACACTTTTCGCACTTGTGTTAGTGTTGAAAAACCACTTTTCGCACTTGTGTTAGTGTTGAAAAACCACTTTTCGCACTTGTGTTGGTGCAGGAAACCACTTTTGCACTTGTATTAGTGTGGAAAAACCACTTTTCGCACTTGTGTTAGTGTTGAAAAACCACTTTTCGCACTTGTGTTAGTGTTGAAAAACCACTTTTCACACTTGTGTTAGTGTTGAAAAACCACTTTTCGCACTTGTGTTGGTGCAGGAAACCACTTTTGCACTTGTATGAGTGTGGAAAAAACACTTTTTGCACTTGTGATAGTGTTGAAAAACCACTTTTCGCACTTGTGTTAGTGTTCAAAAACCACTTTTCGCACTTGTGTTAGTGTTGAAAAACCACTTTTCGCACTTGTGTTAGTGTTGAAAAACCACTTTTCGCACTTGTGTTGGTGCAGGAAACCACTTTTGCACTTGCATTAGTGTGGAAAAAACACTTTTCGCACTTGTGTTAGTGTTGAAAAACAACTTTTCGCACTTGTTTTAGTGTTGAAAAACCACTTTTCGCACTTGTGTTGGTGCAGGAAACCACTTTTGCACTTGTATTAGTGTGGAAAAAACACTTTTTGCACTTGTGATAGTGTTGAAAAACCACTTTTCGCACTTGTGTTAGTGTTGAAAAACCACTTTTCGCACTTGTGTTAGTGTTGAAAAACCGCTTTTCGCACTTGTGTTAGTGTTGAAAAACCACTTTTCGCACTTGTGTTAGTGTTGAAAAACCACTTTTTGCACTTGTGTTGGTGCAGGAAACCACTTTTGCACTTGTATTAGTGTGGAAAAAACACTTTTCGTACTTGTGTTAGTGTTGAAAAACCACTTTTCGCACTTGTGTTAGTGTTAAAAAACCACTTTTCGCACTTGTGTTGGAGCAGGAAACCACTTTTGCACTTGTATTAGTGTGGAAAAAACACTTTTCGCACTTGTGTTAGTGTTGAAAAACCACTTTTCGCACTTGTGTTAGTGTTGAAAAACCACTTTTCACACTTGTGTTGGTGCAGGAAACCACTTTTGCACTTGTATTAGTGTGGAAAAAACACTTTTCGCACTTGTGTTCATGTTGAAAAACCACTTTTCGCACTTGTGTTAGTGTTGAAAAACCACTTTTCGCACTTGTGTTGGTGCAGGCAACCACTTTTGCACTTGTATTAGTGTGGAAAAAACACTTTTCGCACTTGTGTTAGTGTTGAAAACCACTTTTCGCACTTGTGTTAGTGTTGAAAAACCACTTTTCGCACTTGTGTTGGTGCAGGAAACCACTTTTGCACTTGTATTAGTGTGGAAAAACCACTTTTCGCACTTGTGTTCGTGTTGAAAAACCACTTTTCGCACTTGTGTTAGTGTTGAAAAACCACTTTTCGCACTTGTGTTGGTGCAGGAAACCACTTTTGCACTTGTATTAGTGTGGAAAAAACACTTTTTGCACTTGTGTTAGTGTTGAAAAGCCACTTTTCGCACTTGTGTTAGTGTTGAAAAACCACTTTTCGCACTTGTGTTAGTGTTGAAAAACCACTTTTCGCACTTGTGTTGGTGCAGGCAACCACTTTTGCACTTGCATTAGTGTGGAAAAAACACTTTTCGCACTTGTGTTAGTGTTGAAAAACCTCTTTTCGCACTTGTGTTAGTGTTGAAAACCCACTTTTCGCACTTGTGTTGGAGCAGGAAACCACTTTTGCACTTGTATTAGTGTGGAAAAAACACTTTTCGCACTTGTGTTAGTGTTGAAAAACCACTTTTCGCACTTGTGTTAGTGTTGAAAAACCACTTTTCGCACTTGTGTTGGTGCAGGAAACCACTTTTGCACTTGTATTAGTGTGGAAAAAAACACTTTTCGCACTTGTGTTAGTGTTGAAAAACCACTTTTCGCACTTGTGTTAGTGTTGAAAAACCACTTTTCGCACTTGTGTTAGTGTTGAAAAACCACTTTTCGCACTTGTGTTGGTGCAGGAAACCACTTTTGCACTTGTATTAGTGTGGAAAAACCACTTTTCGCACTTGTGTTGGTGTTGAAAAACCACTTTTCGCACTTGTGTTAGTGTTGAAAAACCACTTTTCGCACTTGTGTTGGTGCAGGAAACCACTTTTGCACTTGTATGAGTGTGGAAAAAACACTTTTTGCACTTGTGATAGTGTTGAAAAACCACTTTTCGCACTTGTGTTAGTGTTGAAAAACCACTTTTCGCACTTGTGTTAGTGTTGAAAAACCACTTTTCGCACTTGTGTTAGTGTTGAAAAACCACTTTTCGCACTTGTGTTGGTGCAGGAAACCACTTTTGCACTTGCATTAGTGTGGAAAAAACACTTTTCGCACTTGTGTTAGTGTTGAAAAACAACTTTTCACACTTGTTTTAGTGTTGAAAAACCACTTTTCGCACTTGTGTTGGTGCAGGAAACCACTTTTGCACTTGTATTAGTCTGGAAAAAACACTTTTTGCACTTGTGATAGTGTTGAAAAACCACTTTTCGCACTTGTGTTAGTGTTGAAAAACCACTTTTCGCACTTGTGTTAGTGTTGAAAAACCGCTTTTCGCACTTGTGTTAGTGTTGAAAAACCACTTTTCGCACTTGTGTTAGTGTTGAAAAACCACTTTTTGCACTTGTGTTGGTGCAGGAAACCACTTTTGCACTTGTATTAGTGTGGAAAAAACACTTTTCGTACTTGTGTTAGTGTTGAAAAACCACTTTTCGCACTTGTGTTAGTGTTAAAAAACCACTTTTCGCACTTGTGTTGGAGCAGGAAACCACTTTTGCACTTGTATTAGTGTGGAAAAAACACTTTTCGCACTTGTGTTAGTGTTGAAAAACCACTTTTCGCACTTGTGTTAGTGTTGAAAAACCACTTTTCACACTTGTGTTGGTGCAGGAAACCACTTTTGCACTTGTATTAGTGTGGAAAAAACACTTTTCGCACTTGTGTTCGTGTTGAAAAACCACTTTTCGCACTTGTGTTAGTGTTGAAAAACCACTTTTCGCACTTGTGTTGGTGCAGGCAACCACTTTTGCACTTGTATTAGTGTGGAAAAAACACTTTTCGCACTTGTGTTAGTGTTGAAAAACCACTTTTCGCACTTGTGTTAGTGTTGAAAAACCACTTTTCGCACTTGTGTTGGTGCAGGAAACCACTTTTGCACTTGTATTAGTGTGGAAAAACCACTTTTCGCACTTGTGTTCGTGTTGAAAAACCACTTTTCGCACTTGTGTTAGTGTTGAAAAACCACTTTTCGCACTTGTGTTGGTGCAGGAAACCACTTTTGCACTTGTATTAGTGTGGAAAAAACACTTTTTGCACTTGTGTTAGTGTTGAAAAGCCACTTTTCGCACTTGTGTTAGTGTTGAAAAACCACTTTTCGCACTTGTGTTAGTGTTGAAAAACCACTTTTCGCACTTGTGTTGGTGCAGGCAACCACTTTTGCACTTGCATTAGTGTGGAAAAAACACTTTTCGCACTTGTGTTAGTGTTGAAAAACCTCTTTTCGCACTTGTGTTAGTGTTGAAAACCCACTTTTCGCACTTGTGTTGGAGCAGGAAACCACTTTTGCACTTGTATTAGTGTGGAAAAAACACTTTTCGCACTTGTGTTAGTGTTGAAAAACCACTTTTCGCACTTGTGTTAGTGTTGAAAAACCACTTTTCACACTTGTGTTGGTGCAGGAAACCACTTTTGCACTTGTATTAGTGTGGAAAAAACACTTTTCGCACTTGTGTTCGTGTTGAAAAACCACTTTTCGCACTTGTGTTAGTGTTGAAAAACCACTTTTCGCACTTGGGTTGGTGCAGGCAACCACTTTTGCACTTGTATTAGTGTGGAAAAACACTTTTCGCACTTGTGTTAGTGTTGAAAAACCACTTTTCGCACTTGTGTTAGTGTTGAAAAACCACTTTTCGCACTTGTGTTGGTGCAGGAAACCACTTTTGCACTTGTATTAGTGTGGAAAAAAACACTTTTCGCACTTGTGTTCGTGTTGAAAAACCACTTTTCGCACTTGTGTTAGTGTTGAAAAACCACTTTTCGCACTTGTGTTGGTGCAGGAAACCACTTTTGCACTTGTATTAGTGTGGAAAAAACACTTTTTGCACTTGTGTTAGTGTTGAAAAGCCACTTTTCGCACTTGTGTTAGTGTTGAAAAACCACTTTTCGCACTTGTGTTAGTGTTGAAAAACCACTTTTCGCACTTGTGTTGGTGCAGGCAACCACTTTTGCACTTGTATTAGTGTGGAAAAAACACTTTTCGCACTTGTGTTAGTGTTGAAAAACCTCTTTTCGCACTTGTGTTAGTGTTGAAAACCCACTTTTCGCACTTGTGTTGGAGCAGGAAACCACTTTTGCACTTGTATTAGTGTGGAAAAAACACTTTTCGCACTTGTGTTAGTGTTGAAAAACCACTTTTCGCACTTGTGTTGGTGCAGGAAACCACTTTTGCACTTGTATTAGTGTGGAAAAAACACTTTTCGCGCTTGTGTTAGTGTTGAAAAACCACTTTTCGCACTTGTGTTGGTGTTGAAAAACCACTTTTCGCGCTTGTGTTAGTGTTGAAAAACCACTTTTCGCACTTGTGTTGGTGCAGGAAACCACTTTTGCACCTCTATTAGTGTGGAAAAAACACTTTTTGCACTTGTGATAGTGTTGAAAAACCACTTTTCGCACTTGTGTTAGTGTTGAAAAACCACTTTTTGCACTTGTGTTGGTGCAGGAAACCACTTTTGCACTTGTATTAGTGTGGAAAAAACACTTTTCGTACTTGTGTTAGTGTTGAAAAACCACTTTTCGCACTTGTGTTAGTGTTAAAAAACCACTTTTCGCACTTGTGTTGGAGCAGGAAACCACTTTTGCACTTGTATTAGTATGGAAAAAACACTTTTCGCACTTGTGTTAGTGTTGAAAAACCACTTTTCGCACTTGTGTTAGTGTTGAAAAACCACTTTTCACACTTGTGTTGGTGCAGGAAACCACTTTTGCACTTGTATTAGTGTGGAAAAAACACTTTTCGCACTTGTGTTCGTGTTGAAAAACCACTTTTCGCACTTGTGTTAGTGTTGAAAAACCACTTTTCGCACTTGTGTTGGTGCAGGCAACCACTTTTGCACTTGTATTAGTGTGGAAAAAACACTTTTCGCACTTGTGTTAGTGTTGAAAAACCACTTTTCGCACTTGTGTTAGTGTTGAAAAACCACTTTTCGCACTTGTGTTGGTGCAGGAAACCACTTTTGCACTTGTATTAGTGTGGAAAAAACACTTTTCGCACTTGTGTTCGTGTTGAAAAACCACTTTTCGCACTTGTGTTAGTGTTGAAAAACCACTTTTCGCACTTGTGTTAGTGTTGAAAAACCACTTTTCGCACTTGTGTTGGTGCAGGCAACCACTTTTGCACTTGTATTAGTGTGGAAAAAACACTTTTCGCACTTGTGTTAGTGTTGAAAAACCTCTTTTCGCACTTGTGTTAGTGTTGAAAACCCACTTTTCGCACTTGTGTTGGAGCAGGAAACCACTTTTGCACTTGTATTAGTGTGGAAAAAACACTTTTCGCACTTGTGTTAGTGTTGAAAAACCACTTTTCGCACTTGTGTTAGTGTTGAAAAACCACTTTTCGCACTTGTGTTGGTGCAGGAAACCACTTTTGCACTTGTATTAGTGTGGAAAAAACACTTTTCGCACTTGTGTTAGTGTTGAAAAACCACTTTTCGCACTTGTGTTGGTGTTGAAAAACCACTTTTCGCACTTGTGTTAGTGTTGAAAAACCACTTTTCGCACTTGTGTTGGTGCAGGAAACCACTTTTGCACTTGTATTAGTGTGGAAAAAACACTTTTCGCACTTGTGTTAGTGTTGAAAAACCACTATCGCACTTGTGTTAGTGTTGAAAATCCACTTTTCGCACTTGTGTTAGTGTTGAAAAACCACTTTTCGCACTTGTGTTAGTGTTGAAAAACCACTTTTCACACTTGTGTTGGTGCAGGAAACCACTTTTACACTTGTGTTGGTGCAGGAAACCACTTTTTGCACTTGTGTTGGTGTTGAAAAACCACTTTTCGCACTTGTGTTAGTGTTGAAAAACCACTTTTCGCACTTGTGTTAGTGTTGAAAAACCACTTTTCGCACTTGTGTTAGTGTTGAAAAACCACTTTTCGCACTTGTGTTAGTGTTGAAAAACCACTTTTCGCAATTGTGTTGGTGCAGGAAACCACTTTTGCACTTGTATTAGTGTGGAAAAACACTTTTCGCACTTGTGTTAGTGTTGAAAAACCACTTTTCGCACTGTGTTAGTGTTGAAAAACCACTTTTCGCACTTGTGTTAGTGTTGAAAAACCACTTTTCGCACTTGTGTTAGTGTTGAAAAACCACTTTTCGCACTTGTGTTGGTGCAGGAAACCACTTTTGCACTTGTATTAGTGTGGAAAAAACACTTTCCGCACTTGTGTTAGTGTTGAAAAACCTCTTTTCGCACTTGTGTTAGTGTTGAAAAACCACTTTTCGCACTTGTGTTAGTGTTGAAAAACCACTTTTCGCACTTGTGTTGGTGCAGGAAACCACTGTTGCACTTGTATTAGTGTGGAAAAAACACTTTTCGCACTTGTGTTAGTGTTGAAAAACCTCTTTTCGCACTTGTGTTAGTGTTGAAAACCCACTTTTCGCACTTGTGTTGGAGCAGGAAACCACTTTTGCACTTGTATTAGTGTGGAAAAAACACTTTTCGCACTTGTGTTAGTGTTGAAAAACCACTTTTCGCACTTGTGTTAGTGTTGAAAAACCACTTTTCGCACTTGTGTTGGTGCAGGAAACCACTTTTGCACTTGTATTAGTGTGGAAAAAACACTTTTCGCACTTGTGTTAGTGTTGAAAAACCACTTTTCGCACTTGTGTTAGTGTTGAAAAACCACTTTTCGCACTTGTGTTAGTGTTGAAAAACCACTTTTCGCACTTGTGTTGGTGCAGGAAACCACTTTTGCACTTGTATTAGTGTGGAAAAACCACTTTTCGCACTTGTGTTGGTGTTGAAAAACCACTTTTCGCACTTGTGTTAGTGTTGAAAAACCACTTTTCGCACTTGTGTTGGTGCAGGAAACCACTTTTGCACTTGTATTAGTGTGGAAAAACCACTTTTTGCACTTGTGATAGTGTTGAAAAACCACTTTTTGCACTTGTGTTAGTGTTGAAAAACCACTTATCGCACTTGTGTTAGTGTTGAAAAACCACTTTTCGCACTTGTGTTAGTGTTGAAAACCCACTTTCGCACTTGTGTTGGAACAGGAAACCACTTTTGCACTTGTATTAGTGTGGAAAAAACACTTTTCGCACTTGTGTTAGTGTTGAAAAACCACTTTTCGCACTTGTGTTAGTGTTGAAAAACCACTTTTCGCACTTGTGTTGGTGCAGGAAACCACTTTTGCACTTGTATTAGTGTGGAAAAAACACATATCGCACTTGTGTTAGTGTTGAAAAACCACTTTTCGCACTTGTGTTAGTGCAGGAAACCACTTTTGCACCTCTATTAGTGTGGAAAAAACACTTTTCGCACTTGTGTTATTGTTGAAAAACCACTTTTCGCACTTGTGTTAGTGTTGAAAAACCACTTTTCGCACTTGTGTTGGTGCAGGAAACCACTTTTGCACCTCTATTAGTGTGGAAAAAACACTTTTTGCACTTGTGATAGTGTTGAAAAACCACTTTTCGCACTTGTGTTAGTGTTGAAAAACCACTTTTCGCACTTGTGTTAGTGTTGAAAAACCACTTTTCGCACTTGTGTTAGTGTTGAAAAACCACTTTTTGCACTTGTGTTGGTGCAGGAAACCACTTTTGCACTTGTATTAGTGTGGAAAAAACACTTTTCGTACTTGTGTTAGTGTTGAAAAACCACTTTTCGCACTTGTGTTAGTGTTAAAAAACCACTTTTCGCACTTGTGTTGGAGCAGGAAACCACTTTTGCACTTGTATTAGTGTGGAAAAAACACTTTTCGCACTTGTGTTAGTGTTGAAAAACCACTTTTCGCACTTGTGTTAGTGTTGAAAAACCACTTTTCACACTTGTGTTGGTGCAGGAAACCACTTTTGCACTTGTATTAGTGTGGAAAAAACACTTTTCGCACTTGTGTTCGTGTTGAAAAACCACTTTTCGCACTTGTGTTAGTGTTGAAAAACCACTTTTCGCACTTGGGTTGGTGCAGGCAACCACTTTTGCACTTGTATTAGTGTGGAAAAAACACTTTTCGCACTTGTGTTAGTGTTGAAAAACCACTTTTCGCACTTGTGTTAGTGTTGAAAAACCACTTTTCGCACTTGTGTTGGTGCAGGAAACCACTTTTGCACTTGTATTAGTGTGGAAAAAACACTTTTCGCACTTGTGTTCGTGTTGAAAAACCACTTTTCGCACTTGTGTTAGTGTTGAAAAACCACTTTTCGCACTTGTGTTGGTGCAGGAAACCACTTTTGCACTTGTATTAGTGTGGAAAAAACACTTTTTGCACTTGTGTTAGTGTTGAAAAGCCACTTTTCGCACTTGTGTTAGTGTTGAAAAACCACTTTTCGCACTTGTGTTAGTGTTGAAAAACCACTTTTCGCACTTGTGTTGGTGCAGGCAACCACTTTTGCACTTGTATTAGTGTGGAAAAAACACTTTTCGCACTTGTGTTAGTGTTGAAAAACCTCTTTTCGCACTTGTGTTAGTGTTGAAAACCCACTTTTCGCACTTGTGTTGGAGCAGGAAACCACTTTTGCACTTGTATTAGTGTGGAAAAAACACTTTTCGCACTTGTGTTAGTGTTGAAAAACCACTTTTCGCACTTGTGTTAGTGTTGAAAAACCACTTTTTGCACTTGTGTTGGTGCAGGAAACCACTTTTGCACTTGTATTAGTGTGGAAAAAACACTTTTCGCGCTTGTGTTAGTGTTGAAAAACCACTTTTCGCACTTGTGTTGGTGTTGAAAAACCACTTTTCGCGCTTGTGTTAGTGTTGAAAAACCACTTTTCGCACTTGTGTTGGTGCAGGAAACCACTTTTGCACTTGTATTAGTGTGGAAAAAACACTTTTCGCACTTGTGTTAGTGTTGAAAAACCACTATCGCACTTGTGTTCGTGTTGAAAATCCACTTTTCGCACTTGTGTTAGTGTTGAAAAACCACTTTTCGCACTTGTGTTAGTGTTGAAAAACCACTTTTCACACTTGTGTTGGTGCAGGAAACCAATTTTGCACTTGTGTTGGTGCAGGAAACCACTTTTCGCACTTGTGTTGGTGTTGAAAAACCACTTTTCGCACTTGTGTTAGTGTTGAAAAACCACTTTTCGCACTTGTGTTAGTGTTGAAAAACCACTTTTCGCACTTGTGTTAGTGTTGAAAAACCACTTTTCGCACTTGTGTTAGTGTTGAAAAACCACTTTTCGCACTTGTGTTAGTGTTGAAAAACCACTTTTCGCAATTGTGTTGGTGCAGGAAACCACTTTTGCACTTGTATTAGTGTGGAAAAACACTTTTCGCACTTGTGTTATTGTTGAAAAACCACTTTTCGCACTTGTGTTAGTGTTGAAAAACCACTTTTCGCACTTGTGTTAGTGTTGAAAAACCACTTTTCGCACTTGTGTTGGTGCAGGAAACCACTTTTGCACTTGTATTAGTGTGGAAAAAACACTTTCCGCACTTGTGTTAGTGTTGAAAAACCTCTTTTCGCACTTGTGTTAGTGTTGAAAAACCACTTTTCGCACTTGTGTTAGTGTTGAAAAACCACTTTTCGCACTTGTGTTGGTGCAGGAAACCACTGTTGCACTTGTATTAGTGTGGAAAAAACACTTTTCGCACTTGTGTTAGTGTTGAAAAACCACTTTTCGCACTTGTGTTGGTGCAGGAAACCACTTTTGCACCTCTATTAGTGTGGAAAAAACACTTTTCGCACTTGTGTTAGTGTTGAAAAAACACTTTTCGCACTTGTGTTATTGTTGAAAAACCACTTTTCGCACTTGTGTTAGTGTTGAAAAACCACTTTTCGCATTTGTGTTGGTGCAGGAAACCACTTTTGCACCTCTATTAGTGTGGAAAAAACACTTTTTGCACTTGTGATAGTGTTGAAAAACCACTTTTCGCACTTGTGTTTGTGTTGAAAAACCACTTTTCGCACTTGTGTTAGTGTTGAAAAACCACTTTTCGCACTTGTGTTAGTGTTGAAAAACCACTTTTTGCACTTGTGTTGGTGCAGGAAACCACTTTTGCACTTGTATTAGTGTGGAAAAAACACTTTTCGTACTTGTGTTAGTGTTGAAAAACCACTTTTCGCACTTGTGTTAGTGTTAAAAAACCACTTTTCGCACTTGTGTTGGAGCAGGAAACCACTTTTGCACTTGTATTAGTATGGAAAAAACACTTTTCGCACTTGTGTTAGTGTTGAAAAACCACTTTTCGCACTTGTGTTAGTGTTGAAAAACCACTTTTCACACTTGTGTTGGTGCAGGAAACCACTTTTGCACTTGTATTAGTGTGGAAAAAACACTTTTCGCACTTGTGTTCGTGTTGAAAAACCACTTTTCGCACTTGTGTTAGTGTTGAAAAACCACATTTCGCACTTGTGTTGGTGCAGGCAACCACTTTTGCACTTGTATTAGTGTGGAAAAAACACTTTTCGCACTTGTGTTAGTGTTGAAAAACCACTTTTCGCACTTGTGTTAGTGTTGAAAAACCACTTTTCGCACTTGTGTTGGTGCAGGAAACCACTTTTGCACTTGTATTAGTGTGGAAAAAACACTTTTTGCACTTGTGTTAGTGTTGAAAAGCCACTTTTCGCACTTGTGTTAGTGTTGAAAAACCACTTTTCGCACTTGTGTTAGTGTTGAAAAACCACTTTTCGCACTTGTGTTGGTGCAGGCAACCACTTTTGCACTTGTATTAGTGTGGAAAAAACACTTTTCGCACTTGTGTTAGTGTTGAAAAACCTCTTTTCGCACTTGTGTTAGTGTTGAAAACCCACTTTTCGCACTTGTGTTGGAGCAGGAAACCACTTTTGCACTTGTATTAGTGTGGAAAAAACACTTTTCGCACTTGTGTTAGTGTTGAAAAACCACTTTTCGCACTTGTGTTAGTGTTGAAAAACCACTTTTCGCACTTGTGTTGGTGCAGGAAACCACTTTTGCACTTGTATTAGTGTGGAAAAAACACTTTTCGCACTTGTGTTAGTGTTGAAAAACCACTTTTTGCACTTGTGTTGGTGTTGAAAAACCACTTTTCGCACTTGTGTTAGTGTTGAAAAACTACTTTTAGCACTTGTGTTTGTGCAGGAAACCACTTTTGCACTTGTATTAGTGTGGAAAAAACACTTTTCGCACTTGTGTTAGTGTTGAAAAACCACTATCACACTTGTGTTAGTGTTGAAAATCCACTTTTCGCACTTGTGTTAGTGTTGAAAAACCACTTTTCGCACTTGTGTTAGTGTTGAAAAACCACTTTTCACACTTGTGTTGGTGCAGGAAACCACTTTTGCACTTGTGTTGGTGCAGGAAACCACTTTTCGCACTTGTGTTGGTGTTGAAAAACCACTTTTCGCACTTGTGTTAGTGTTGAAAAACCACTTTTCGCACTTGTGTTAGTGTTGAAAAACCACTTTTCGCACTTGTGTTAGTGTTGAAAAACCACTTTTCGCACTTGTGTTAGTGTTGAAAAACCACTTTTCGCAATTGTGTTGGTGCAGGAAACCACTTTTGCACTTGTATTAGTGTGGAAAAACACTTTTCGCACTTGTGTTAGTGTTGAAAAACCACTTTTCGCACTGTGTTAGTGTTGAAAAACCACTTTTCGCACTTGTGTTAGTGTTGAAAAACCACTTTTCGCACTTGTGTTAGTGTTGAAAAACCACTTTTCGCACTTGTGTTGGTGCAGGAAACCACTTTTGCACTTGTATTAGTGTGGAAAAAACACTTTCCGCACTTGTGTTAGTGTTGAAAAACCTCTTTTCGCACTTGTGTTAGTGTTGAAAAACCACTTTTCGCACTTGTGTTAGTGTTGAAAAACCACTTTTCGCACTTGTGTTGGTGCAGGAAACCACTGTTGCACTTGTATTAGTGTGGAAAAAACACTTTTCGCACTTGTGTTAGTGTTAAAAAACCACTTTTCACACTTGTGTTGGAGCAGGAAACCACTTTTGCACTTGTATTAGTGTGGAAAAAACACTTTTCGCACTTGTGTTGGAGCAGGAAACCACTTTTGCACTTGTATTAGTGTGGAAAAAACACTTTTCGCACTTGTGTTAGTGTTGAAAAACCACTTTTCGCACTTGTGTTAGTGTTGAAAAACCACTTTTCACACTTGTGTTGGTGCAGGAAACCACTTTTGCACTTGTATTAGTGTGGAAAAAACACTTTTCGCACTTGTGTTCGTGTTGAAAAACCACTTTTCGCACTTGTGTTAGTGTTGAAAAACCACTTTTCGCACTTGGGTTGGTGCAGGCAACCACTTTTGCACTTGTATTAGTGTGGAAAAACACTTTTCGCACTTGTGTTAGTGTTGAAAAACCACTTTTCGCACTTGTGTTAGTGTTGAAAAACCACTTTTCGCACTTGTGTTGGTGCAGGAAACCACTTTTGCACTTGTATTAGTGTGGAAAAAACACTTTTCGCACTTGTGTTCGTGTTGAAAAACCACTTTTCGCACTTGTGTTAGTGTTGAAAAACCACTTTTCGCACTTGTGTTGGTGCAGGAAACCACTTTTGCACTTGTATTAGTGTGGAAAAAACACTTTTTGCACTTGTGTTAGTGTTGAAAAGCCACTTTTCGTACTTGTGTTAGTGTTGAAAAACCACTTTTCGCACTTGTGTTAGTGTTGAAAAACCACTTTTCGCACTTGTGTTGGTGCAGGCAACCACTTTTGCACTTGTATTAGTGTGGAAAAAACACTTTTCGCACTTGTGTTAGTGTTGAAAAACCTCTTTTCGCACTTGTGTTAGTGTTGAAAACCCACTTTTCGCACTTGTGTTGGAGCAGGAAACCACTTTTGCACTTGTATTAGTGTGGAAAAAACACTTTTCGCACTTGTGTTAGTGTTGAAAAACCACTTTTCGCACTTGTGTTAGTGTTGAAAAACCACTTTTCGCACTTGTGTTGGTGCAGGAAACCACTTTTGCACTTGTATTAGTGTGGAAAAAACACTTTTCGCGCTTGTGTTAGTGTTGAAAAACCACTTTTCGCACTTGTGTTGGTGTTGAAAAACCACTTTTCGCGCTTGTGTTAGTGTTGAAAAACCACTTTTCGCACTTGTGTTGGTGCAGGAAACCACTTTTGCACTTGTATTAGTGTGGAAAAAACACTTTTCGCACTTGTGTTAGTGTTGAAAAACCACTATCGCACTTGTGTTCGTGTTGAAAATCCACTTTTCGCACTTGTGTTAGTGTTGAAAAACCACTTTTCGCACTTGTGTTAGTGTTGAAAAACCACTTTTTACACTTGTGTTGGTGCAGGAAACCAATTTTGCACTTGTGTTGGTGCAGGAAACCACTTTTCGCACTTGTGTTGGTGTTGAAAAACCACTTTTCGCACTTGTGTTAGTGTTGAAAAACCACTTTTCGCACTTGTGTTAGTGTTGAAAAACCACTTTTCGCACTTGTGTTAGTGTTGAAAAACCACTTTTCGCACTTGTGTTAGTGTTGAAAAACCACTTTTCGCACTTGTGTTAGTGTTGAAAAACCACTTTTCGCAATTGTGTTGGTGCAGGAAACCACTTTTGCACTTGTATTAGTGTGGAAAAACACTTTTCGCACTTGTGTTAGTGTTGAAAAACCACTTTTCGCACTTGTGTTAGTGTTGAAAAACCACTTTTCGCACTTGTGTTAGTGTTGAAAAACCACTTTTCGCACTTGTGTTGGTGCAGGAAACCACTTTTGCACTTGTATTAGTGTGGAAAAAACACTTTCCGCACTTGTGTTAGTGTTGAAAAACCTCTTTTCGCACTTGTGTTAGTGTTGAAAAACCACTTTTCGCACTTGTGTTAGTGTTGAAAAACCACTTTTCGCACTTGTGTTGGTGCAGGAAACCACTGTTGCACTTGTATTAGTGTGGAAAAAACACTTTTCGCACTTGTGTTAGTGTTGAAAAACCACTTTTCGCACTTGTGTTGGTGCAGGAAACCACTTTTGCACCTCTATTAGTGTGGAAAAAACACTTTTCGCACTTGTGTTAGTGTTGAAAAAACACTTTTCGCACTTGTGTTATTGTTGAAAAACCACTTTTCGCACTTGTGTTAGTGTTGAAAAACCACTTTTCACACTTGTGTTGGTGCAGGAAACCACTTTTGCACCTCTATTAGTGTGGAAAAAACACTTTTTGCACTTGTGATAGTGTTGAAAAACCACTTTTCGCACTTGTGTTTGTGTTGAAAAACCACTTTTCGCACTTGTGTTAGTGTTGAAAAACCACTTTTCGCACTTGTGTTAGTGTTGAAAAACCACTTTTTGCACTTGTGTTGGTGCAGGAAACCACTTTTGCACTTGTATTAGTGTGGAAAAAACACTTTTCGTACTTGTGTTAGTGTTGAAAAACCACTTTTCGCACTTGTGGTAGTGTTAAAAAACCACTTTTCGCACTTGTGTTGGAGCAGGAAACCACTTTTGCACTTGTATTAGTATGGAAAAAACACTTTTCGCACTTGTGTTAGTGTTGAAAAACCACTTTTCGCACTTGTGTTAGTGTTGAAAAACCACTTTTCACACTTGTGTTGGTGCAGGAAACCACTTTTGCACTTGTATTAGTGTGGAAAAAACACTTTTCGCACTTGTGTTCGTGTTGAAAAACCACTTTTCGCACTTGTGTTAGTGTTGAAAAACCACATTTCGCACTTGTGTTGGTGCAGGCAACCACTTTTGCACTTGTATTAGTGTGGAAAAAACACTTTTCGCACTTGTGTTAGTGTTGAAAAACCACTTTTCGCACTTGTGTTAGTGTTGCAAAACCACTTTTCGCACTTGTGTTGGTGCAGGAAACCACTTTTGCACTTGTATTAGTGTGGAAAAAACACTTTTTGCACTTGTGTTAGTGTTGAAAAGCCACTTTTCGCACTTGTGTTAGTGTTGAAAAACCACTTTTCGCACTTGTGTTAGTGTTGAAAAACCACTTTTCGCACTTGTGTTGGTGCAGGCAACCACTTTTGCACTTGTATTAGTGTGGAAAAAACACTTTTCGCACTTGTGTTAGTGTTGAAAAACCTCTTTTCGCACTTGTGTTAGTGTTGAAAACCCACTTTTCGCACTTGTGTTGGAGCAGGAAACCACTTTTGCACTTGTATTAGTGTGGAAAAAACACTTTTCGCACTTGTGTTAGTGTTGAAAAACCACTTTTCGCACTTGTGTTAGTGTTGAAAAACCACTTTTCGCACTTGTGTTGGTGCAGGAAACCACTTTTGCACTTGTATTAGTGTGGAAAAAACACTTTTCGCACTTGTGTTAGTGTTGAAAAACCACTTTTCGCACTTGTGTTGGTGTTGAAAAACCACTTTTCGCACTTGTGTTAGTGTTGAAAAACCACTTTTCGCACTTGTGTTGGTGCAGGAAACCACTTTTGCACTTGTATTAGTGTGGAAAAAACACTTTTCGCACTTGTGTTAGTGTTGAAAAACCACTATCGCACTTGTGTTAGTGTTGAAAATCCACTTTTCGCACTTGTGTTAGTGTTGAAAAACCACTTTTCGCACTTGTGTTAGTGTTGAAAAACCACTTTTCACACTTGTGTTGGTGCAGGAAACCACTTTTGCACTTGTGTTGGTGCAGGAAACCACTTTTCGCACTTGTGTTGGTGTTGAAAAACCACTTTTCGCACTTGTGTTAATGTTGAAAAACCACTTTTCGCACTTGTGTTAGTGTTGAAAAACCACTTTTCGCACTTGTGTTAGTGTTGAAAAACCACTTTTCGCACTTGTGTTAGTGTTGAAAAACCACTTTTCGCAATTGTGTTGGTGCAGGAAACCACTTTTGCACTTGTATTAGTGTGGAAAAACACTTTTCGCACTTGTGTTAGTGTTGAAAAACCACTTTTCGCACTGTGTTAGTGTTGAAAAACCACTTTTCGCACTTGTGTTAGTGTTGAAAAACCACTTTTCGCACTTGTGTTAGTGTTGAAAAACCACTTTTCGCACTTGTGTTGGTGCAGGAAACCACTTTTGCACTTGTATTAGTGTGGAAAAAACACTTTCCGCACTTGTGTTAGTGTTGAAAAACCACTTTTCGCACTTGTGTTAGTGTTGAAAAACCACTTTTTGCACTTGTGTTAGTGTTGAAAAACCACTTTTCGCACTTGTGTTGGTGCAGGAAACCACTGTTGCACTTGTATTAGTGTGGAAAAAACACTTTTCGCACTTGTGTTAGTGTTAAAAAACCACTTTTTGCACTTGTGTTGGAGCAGGAAACCACTTTTGCACTTGTATTAGTGTGGAAAAAACACTTTTCGCACTTGTGTAAGTGTTGAAAAACCACTTTTCGCACTTGTGTTAGTGTTGAAAAACCACTTTTTGCACTTGTGTTGGTGCAGGAAACCACTTTTGCACTTGTATTAGTGTGGAAAAAACACTTTTCGCACTTGTGTTAGTGTTGAAAAACCACTTTTCGCACTTGTGTTAGTGTTGAAAAACCACTTTTCGCACTTGTGTTGGTGCAGGAAACCACTTTTGCACTTGTATTAGTGTGGAAAAACCACTTTTCGCACTTGTGTTAGTGTTGAAAAACCACTTTTCGCACTTGTGTTAGTGTTGAAAAACCACTTTTCACACTTGTGTTAGTGTTGAAAAACCACTTTTCGCACTTGTGTTGGTGCAGGAAACCACTTTTGCACTTGTATGAGTGTGGAAAAAACACTTTTTGCACTTGTGATAGTGTTGAAAAACCACTTTTCGCACTTGTGTTAGTGTTCAAAAACCACTTTTCGCACTTGTGTTAGTGTTGAAAAACCACTTTTCGCACTTGTGTTAGTGTTGAAAAACCACTTTTCGCACTTGTGTTGGTGCAGGAAACCACTTTTGCACTTGCATTAGTGTGGAAAAAACACTTTTCGCACTTGTGTTAGTGTTGAAAAACAACTTTTCGCACTTGTTTTAGTGTTGAAAAACCACTTTTCGCACTTGTGTTGGTGCAGGAAACCACTTTTGCACTTGTATTAGTGTGGAAAAAACACTTTTTGCACTTGTGATAAGTGTTGAAAAACCACTTTTCGCACTTGTGTTAGTGTTGAAAAACCACTTTTCGCACTTGTGTTAGTGTTGAAAAACCGCTTTTCGCACTTGTGTTAGTGTTGAAAAACCACTTTTCGCACTTGTGTTAGTGTTGAAAAACCACTTTTTGCACTTGTGTTGGTGCAGGAAACCACTTTTGCACTTGTATTAGTGTGGAAAAAACACTTTTCGTACTTGTGTTAGTGTTGAAAAACCACTTTTCGCACTTGTGTTAGTGTTAAAAACCACTTTTCGCACTTGTGTTGGAGCAGGAAACCACTTTTGCACTTGTATTAGTGTGGAAAAAACACTTTTCGCACTTGTGTTAGTGTTGAAAAACCACTTTTCGCACTTGTGTTAGTGTTGAAAAACCACTTTTCACACTTGTGTTGGTGCAGGAAACCACTTTTGCACTTGTATTAGTGTGGAAAAAACACTTTTCGCACTTGTGTTCATGTTGAAAAACCACTTTTCGCACTTGTGTTAGTGTTGAAAAACCACTTTTCGCACTTGTGTTGGTGCAGGCAACCACTTTTGCACTTGTATTAGTGTGGAAAAAACACTTTTCGCACTTGTGTTAGTGTTGAAAAACCACTTTTCGCACTTGTGTTAGTGTTGAAAAACCACTTTTCGCACTTGTGTTGGTGCAGGAAACCACTTTTGCACTTGTATTAGTGTGGAAAAACCACTTTTCGCACTTGTGTTCGTGTTGAAAAACCACTTTTCGCACTTGTGTTAGTGTTGAAAAACCACTTTTCGCACTTGTGTTGGTGCAGGAAACCACTTTTGCACTTGTATTAGTGTGGAAAAAACACTTTTTGCACTTGTGTTAGTGTTGAAAAGCCACTTTTCGCACTTGTGTTAGTGTTGAAAAACCACTTTTCGCACTTGTGTTAGTGTTGAAAAACCACTTTTCGCACTTGTGTTGGTGCAGGCAACCACTTTTGCACTTGCATTAGTGTGGAAAAAACACTTTTCGCACTTGTGTTAGTGTTGAAAAACCTCTTTTCGCACTTGTGTTAGTGTTGAAAACCCACTTTTCGCACTTGTGTTGGAGCAGGAAACCACTTTTGCACTTGTATTAGTGTGGAAAAAACACTTTTCGCACTTGTGTTAGTGTTGAAAAACCACTTTTCGCACTTGTGTTAGTGTTGAAAAACCACTTTTCGCACTTGTGTTGGTGCAGGAAACCACTTTTGCACTTGTATTAGTGTGGAAAAAAACACTTTTCGCACTTGTGTTAGTGTTGAAAAACCACTTTTCGCACTTGTGTTAGTGTTGAAAAACCACTTTTCGCACTTGTGTTAGTGTTGAAAAACCACTTTTCGCACTTGTGTTGGTGCAGGAAACCACTTTTGCACTTGTATTAGTGTGGAAAAACCACTTTTCGCACTTGTGTTGGTGTTGAAAAACCACTTTTCGCACTTGTGTTAGTGTTGAAAAACCACTTTTCGCACTTGTGTTGGTGCAGGAAACCACTTTTGCACTTGTATGAGTGTGGAAAAAACACTTTTTGCACTTGTGATAGTGTTGAAAAACCACTTTTCGCACTTGTGTTAGTGTTGAAAAACCACTTTTCGCACTTGTGTTAGTGTTGAAAAACCACTTTTCGCACTTGTGTTAGTGTTGAAAAACCACTTTTCGCACTTGTGTTGGTGCAGGAAACCACTTTTGCACTTGCATTAGTGTGGAAAAAACACTTTTCGCACTTGTGTTAGTGTTGAAAAACAACTTTTCGCACTTGTTTTAGTGTTGAAAAACCACTTTTCGCACTTGTGTTGGTGCAGGAAACCACTTTTGCACTTGTATTAGTCTGGAAAAAACACTTTTGCACTTGTGATAGTGTTGAAAAACCACTTTTCGCACTTGTGTTAGTGTTGAAAAACCACTTTTCGCACTTGTGTTAGTGTTGAAAAACCGCTTTTCGCACTTGTGTTAGTGTTGAAAAACCACTTTTCGCACTTGTGTTAGTGTTGAAAAACCACTTTTTGCACTTGTGTTGGTGCAGGAAACCACTTTTGCACTTGTATTAGTGTGGAAAAAACACTTTTCGTACTTGTGTTAGTGTTGAAAAACCACTTTTCGCACTTGTGTTAGTGTTAAAAAACCACTTTTCGCACTTGTGTTGGAGCAGGAAACCACTTTTGCACTTGTATTAGTGTGGAAAAAACACTTTTCGCACTTGTGTTAGTGTTGAAAAACCACTTTTCGCACTTGTGTTAGTGTTGAAAAACCACTTTTCACACTTGTGTTGGTGCAGGAAACCACTTTTGCACTTGTATTAGTGTGGAAAAAACACTTTTCGCACTTGTGTTCGTGTTGAAAAACCACTTTTCGCACTTGTGTTAGTGTTGAAAAACCACTTTTCGCACTTGTGTTGGTGCAGGCAACCACTTTTGCACTTGTATTAGTGTGGAAAAAACACTTTTCGCACTTGTGTTAGTGTTGAAAAACCACTTTTCGCACTTGTGTTAGTGTTGAAAAACCACTTTTCGCACTTGTGTTGGTGCAGGAAACCACTTTTGCACTTGTATTAGTGTGGAAAAACCACTTTTCGCACTTGTGTTCGTGTTGAAAAACCACTTTTCGCACTTGTGTTAGTGTTGAAAAACCACTTTTCGCACTTGTGTTGGTGCAGGAAACCACTTTTGCACTTGTATTAGTGTGGAAAAAACACTTTTTGCACTTGTGTTAGTGTTGAAAAGCCACTTTTCGCACTTGTGTTAGTGTTGAAAAACCACTTTTCGCACTTGTGTTAGTGTTGAAAAACCACTTTTCGCACTTGTGTTGGTGCAGGCAACCACTTTTGCACTTGCATTAGTGTGGAAAAAACACTTTTCGCACTTGTGTTAGTGTTGAAAAACCTCTTTTCGCACTTGTGTTAGTGTTGAAAACCCACTTTTCGCACTTGTGTTGGAGCAGGAAACCACTTTTGCACTTGTATTAGTGTGGAAAAAACACTTTTCGCACTTGTGTTAGTGTTGAAAAACCACTTTTCGCACTTGTGTTAGTGTTGAAAAACCACTTTTCACACTTGTGTTGGTGCAGGAAACCACTTTTGCACTTGTATTAGTGTGGAAAAAACACTTTTCGCACTTGTGTTCGTGTTGAAAAACCACTTTTCGCACTTGTGTTAGTGTTGAAAAACCACTTTTCGCACTTGGGTTGGTGCAGGCAACCACTTTTGCACTTGTATTAGTGTGGAAAAACACTTTTCGCACTTGTGTTAGTGTTGAAAAACCACTTTTCGCACTTGTGTTAGTGTTGAAAAACCACTTTTCGCACTTGTGTTGGTGCAGGAAACCACTTTTGCACTTGTATTAGTGTGGAAAAAACACTTTTCGCACTTGTGTTCGTGTTGAAAAACCACTTTTCGCACTTGTGTTAGTGTTGAAAAACCACTTTTCGCACTTGTGTTGGTGCAGGAAACCACTTTTGCACTTGTATTAGTGTGGAAAAAACACTTTTTGCACTTGTGTTAGTGTTGAAAAGCCACTTTTCGCACTTGTGTTAGTGTTGA
The DNA here is from genome assembly GCF_964187855.1 of Myxine glutinosa. Taxonomy (NCBI): domain Eukaryota; kingdom Metazoa; phylum Chordata; class Myxini; order Myxiniformes; family Myxinidae; genus Myxine; species Myxine glutinosa. Next base: position 23,838 of record NW_027618725.1, read on the forward strand.
AAAACCACTTTTCGCACTTGTGTTAGTGTTGAAAAACCACTTTTCGCACTTGTGTTGGTGCAGGCAACCACTTTTGCACTTGTATTAGTGTGGAAAAAACACTTTTCGCACTTGTGTTAGTGTTGAAAAACCTCTTTTCGCACTTGTGTTAGTGTTGAAAACCCACTTTTCGCACTTGTGTTGGAGCAGGAAACCACTTTTGCACTTGTATTAGTGTGGAAAAAACACTTTTCGCACTTGTGTTAGTGTTGAAAAACCACTTTTCGCACTTGTGTTAGTGTTGAAAAACCACTTTTCGCACTTGTGTTGGTGCAGGAAACCACTTTTGCACTTGTATTAGTGTGGAAAAAACACTTTTCGCGCTTGTGTTAGTGTTGAAAAACCACTTTTCGCACTTGTGTTGGTGTTGAAAAACCACTTTTCGCGCTTGTGTTAGTGTTGAAAAACCACTTTTCGCACTTGTGTTGGTGCAGGAAACCACTTTTGCACTTGTATTAGTGTGGAAAAAACACTTTTCGCACTTGTGTTAGTGTTGAAAAACCACTATCGCACTTGTGTTCGTGTTGAAAATCCACTTTTCGCACTTGTGTTAGTGTTGAAAAACCACTTTTCGCACTTGTGTTAGTGTTGAAAAACCACTTTTTACACTTGTGTTGGTGCAGGAAACCAATTTTGCACTTGTGTTGGTGCAGGAAACCACTTTTCGCACTTGTGTTGGTGTTGAAAAACCACTTTTCGCACTTGTGTTAGTGTTGAAAAACCACTTTTCGCACTTGTGTTAGTGTTGAAAAACCACTTTTCGCACTTGTGTTAGTGTTGAAAAACCACTTTTCGCACTTGTGTTAGTGTTGAAAAACCACTTTTCGCACTTGTGTTAGTGTTGAAAAACCACTTTTCGCAATTGTGTTGGTGCAGGAAACCACTTTTGCACTTGTATTAGTGTGGAAAAACACTTTTCGCACTTGTGTTAGTGTTGAAAAACCACTTTTCGCACTTGTGTTAGTGTTGAAAAACCACTTTTCGCACTTGTGTTAGTGTTGAAAAACCACTTTTCGCACTTGTGTTGGTGCAGGAAACCACTTTTGCACTTGTATTAGTGTGGAAAAAACACTTTCCGCACTTGTGTTAGTGTTGAAAAACCTCTTTTCGCACTTGTGTTAGTGTTGAAAAACCACTTTTCGCACTTGTGTTAGTGTTGAAAAACCACTTTTCGCACTTGTGTTGGTGCAGGAAACCACTGTTGCACTTGTATTAGTGTGGAAAAAACACTTTTCGCACTTGTGTTAGTGTTGAAAAACCACTTTTCGCACTTGTGTTGGTGCAGGAAACCACTTTTGCACCTCTATTAGTGTGGAAAAAACACTTTTCGCACTTGTGTTAGTGTTGAAAAAACACTTTTCGCACTTGTGTTATTGTTGAAAAACCACTTTTCGCACTTGTGTTAGTGTTGAAAAACCACTTTTCGCACTTGTGTTGGTGCAGGAAACCACTTTTGCACCTCTATTAGTGTGGAAAAAACACTTTTTGCACTTGTGATAGTGTTGAAAAACCACTTTTCGCACTTGTGTTTGTGTTGAAAAACCACTTTTCGCACTTGTGTTAGTGTTGAAAAACCACTTTTCGCACTTGTGTTAGTGTTGAAAAACCACTTTTTGCACTTGTGTTGGTGCAGGAAACCACTTTTGCACTTGTATTAGTGTGGAAAAAACACTTTTCGTACTTGTGTTAGTGTTGAAAAACCACTTTTCGCACTTGTGTTAGTGTTAAAAAACCACTTTTCGCACTTGTGTTGGAGCAGGAAACCACTTTTGCACTTGTATTAGTATGGAAAAAACACTTTTCGCACTTGTGTTAGTGTTGAAAAACCACTTTTCGCACTTGTGTTAGTGTTGAAAAACCACTTTTCACACTTGTGTTGGTGCAGGAAACCACTTTTGCACTTGTATTAGTGTGGAAAAAACACTTTTCGCACTTGTGTTCGTGTTGAAAAACCACTTTTCGCACTTGTGTTAGTGTTGAAAAACCACATTTCGCACTTGTGTTGGTGCAGGCAACCACTTTTGCACTTGTATTAGTGTGGAAAAAACACTTTTCGCACTTGTGTTAGTGTTGAAAAACCACTTTTCGCACTTGTGTTAGTGTTGAAAAACCACTTTTCGCACTTGTGTTGGTGCAGGAAACCACTTTTGCACTTGTATTAGTGTGGAAAAAACACTTTTTGCACTTGTGTTAGTGTTGAAAAGCCACTTTTCGCACTTGTGTTAGTGTTGAAAAACCACTTTTCGCACTTGTGTTAGTGTTGAAAAACCACTTTTCGCACTTGTGTTGGTGCAGGCAACCACTTTTGCACTTGTATTAGTGTGGAAAAAACACTTTTCGCACTTGTGTTAGTGTTGAAAAACCTCTTTTCGCACTTGTGTTAGTGTTGAAAACCCACTTTTCGCACTTGTGTTGGAGCAGGAAACCACTTTTGCACTTGTATTAGTGTGGAAAAAACACTTTTCGCACTTGTGTTAGTGTTGAAAAACCACTTTTCGCACTTGTGTTAGTGTTGAAAAACCACTTTTCGCACTTGTGTTGGTGCAGGAAACCACTTTTGCACTTGTATTAGTGTGGAAAAAACACTTTTCGCACTTGTGTTAGTGTTGAAAAACCACTTTTCGCACTTGTGTTGGTGTTGAAAAACCACTTTTCGCACTTGTGTTAGTGTTGAAAAACCACTTTTCGCACTTGTGTTGGTGCAGGAAACCACTTTTGCACTTGTATTAGTGTGGAAAAAACACTTTTCGCACTTGTGTTAGTGTTGAAAAACCACTATCGCACTTGTGTTAGTGTTGAAAATCCACTTTTCGCACTTGTGTTAGTGTTGAAAAACCACTTTTCGCACTTGTGTTAGTGTTGAAAAACCACTTTTCACACTTGTGTTGGTGCAGGAAACCACTTTTGCACTTGTGTTGGTGCAGGAAACCACTTTTCGCACTTGTGTTGGTGTTGAAAAACCACTTTTCGCACTTGTGTTAATGTTGAAAAACCACTTTTCGCACTTGTGTTAGTGTTGAAAAACCACTTTTCGCACTTGTGTTAGTGTTGAAAAACCACTTTTCGCACTTGTGTTAGTGTTGAAAAACCACTTTTCGCAATTGTGTTGGTGCAGGAAACCACTTTTGCACTTGTATTAGTGTGGAAAAACACTTTTCGCACTTGTGTTAGTGTTGAAAAAACCACTTTTCGCACTGTGTTAGTGTTGAAAAACCACTTTTCGCACTTGTGTTAGTGTTGAAAAACCACTTTTCGCACTTGTGTTAGTGTTGATAAACCACTTTTCGCACTTGTGTTGGTGCAGGAAACCACTTTTGCACTTGTATTAGTGTGGAAAAAACACTTTCCGCACTTGTGTTAGTGTTGAAAAACCACTTTTCGCACTTGTGTTAGTGTTGAAAAACCACTTTTCGCACTTGTGTTAGTGTTGAAAAACCACTTTTCGCACTTGTGTTGGTGCAGGAAACCACTGTTGCACTTGTATTAGTGTGGAAAAAACACTTTTCGCACTTGTGTTAGTGTTAAAAAACCACTTTTTGCACTTGTGTTGGAGCAGGAAACCACTTTTGCACTTGTATTAGTGTGGAAAAAACACTTTTCGCACTTGTGTAAGTGTTGAAAAACCACTTTTCGCACTTGTGTTAGTGTTGAAAAACCACTTTTTGCACTTGTGTTGGTGCAGGAAACCACTTTTGCACTTGTATTAGTGTGGAAAAAACACTTTTCGCACTTGTGTTAGTGTTGAAAAACCACTTTTCGCACTTGTGTTAGTGTTGAAAAACCACTTTTCGCACTTGTGTTGGTGCAGGAAACCACTTTTGCACTTGTATTAGTGTGGAAAAACCACTTTTCGCACTTGTGTTAGTGTTGAAAAACCACTTTTCGCACTTGTGTTAGTGTTGAAAAACCACTTTTCACACTTGTGTTAGTGTTGAAAAACCACTTTTCGCACTTGTGTTGGTGCAGGAAACCACTTTTGCACTTGTATGAGTGTGGAAAAAACACTTTTTGCACTTGTGATAGTGTTGAAAAACCACTTTTCGCACTTGTGTTAGTGTTGAAAAACCACTTTTCGCACTTGTGTTAGTGTTGAAAAACCACTTTTCGCACTTGTGTTAGTGTTGAAAAACCACTTTTCGCACTTGTGTTGGTGCAGGAAACCACTTTTGCACTTGCATTAGTGTGGAAAAAACACTTTTCGCACTTGTGTTAGTGTTGAAAAACAACTTTTCGCACTTGTTTTAGTGTTGAAAAACCACTTTTCGCATTTGTGTTGGTGCAGGAAACCACTTTTGCACTTGTATTAGTGTGGAAAAAACACTTTTTGCACTTGTGATAGTGTTGAAAAACCACTTTTCGCACTTGTGTTAGTGTTGAAAAACCACTTTTCGCACTTGTGTTAGTGTTGAAAAACCGCTTTTCGCACTTGTGTTAGTGTTGAAAAACCACTTTTCGCACTTGTGTTAGTGTTGAAAAACCACTTTTTGCACTTGTGTTGGTGCAGGAAACCACTTTTGCACTTGTATTAGTGTGGAAAAAACACTTTTCGTACTTGTGTTAGTGTTGAAAAACCACTTTTCGCACTTGTGTTAGTGTTAAAAAACCACTTTTCGCACTTGTGTTGGAGCAGGAAACCACTTTTTGCACTTGTATTAGTGTGGAAAAAACACTTTTCGCACTTGTGTTAGTGTTGAAAAACCACTTTTCGCACTTGTGTTAGTGTTGAAAAACCACTTTTCACACTTGTGTTGGTGCAGGAAACCACTTTTGCACTTGTATTAGTGTGGAAAAAACACTTTTCGCACTTGTGTTCGTGTTGAAAAACCACTTTTCGCACTTGTGTTAGTGTTGAAAAACCACTTTTCGCACTTGTGTTGGTGCAGGCAACCACTTTTGCACTTGTATTAGTGTGGAAAAAACACTTTTCGCACTTGTGTTAGTGTTGAAAAACCACTTTTCGCACTTGTGTTAGTGTTGAAAAACCACTTTTCGCACTTGTGTTGGTGCAGGAAACCACTTTTGCACTTGTATTAGTGTGGAAAAACCACTTTTCGCACTTGTGTTCGTGTTGAAAAACCACTTTTCGCACTTGTGTTAGTGTTGAAAAACCACTTTTCGCACTTGTGTTGGTGCAGGAAACCACTTTTGCACTTGTATTAGTGTGGAAAAAACACTTTTTGCACTTGTGTTAGTGTTGAAAAGCCACTTTTCGCACTTGTGTTAGTGTTGAAAAACCACTTTTCGCACTTGTGTTAGTGTTGAAAAACCACTTTTCGCACTTGTGTTGGTGCAGGCAACCACTTTTGCACTTGCATTAGTGTGGAAAAAACACTTTTCGCACTTGTGTTAGTGTTGAAAAACCTCTTTTCGCACTTGTGTTAGTGTTGAAAACCCACTTTTCGCACTTGTGTTGGAGCAGGAAACCACTTTTGCACTTGTATTAGTGTGGAAAAAACACTTTTCGCACTTGTGTTAGTGTTGAAAAACCACTTTTCGCACTTGTGTTAGTGTTGAAAAACCACTTTTCGCACTTGTGTTGGTGCAGGAAACCACTTTTGCACTTGTATTAGTGTGGAAAAAACACTTTTCGCACTTGTGTTAGTGTTGAAAAACCACTTTTCGCACTTGTGTTAGTGTTGAAAAACCACTTTTCGCACTTGTGTTAGTGTTGAAAAACCACTTTTCGCACTTGTGTTGGTGCAGGAAACCACTTTTGCACTTGTATTAGTGTGGAAAAACCACTTTTCGCACTTGTGTTGGTGTTGAAAAACCACTTTTCGCACTTGTGTTAGTGTTGAAAAACCACTTTTCGCACTTGTGTTGGTGCAGGAAACCACTTTTGCACTTGTATGAGTGTGGAAAAAACACTTTTTGCACTTGTGATAGTGTTGAAAAACCACTTTTCGCACTTGTGTTAGTGTTGAAAAACCACTTTTCGCACTTGTGTTAGTGTTGAAAAACCACTTTTCGCACTTGTGTTAGTGTTGAAAAACCACTTTTCGCACTTGTGTTGGTGCAGGAAACCACTTTTGCACTTGCATTAGTGTGGAAAAAACACTTTTCGCACTTGTGTTAGTGTTGAAAAACAACTTTTCGCACTTGTTTTAGTGTTGAAAAACCACTTTTCGCACTTGTGTTGGTGCAGGAAACCACTTTTGCACTTGTATTAGTGTGGAAAAAACACTTTTTGCACTTGTGATAGTGTTGAAAAACCACTTTTCGCACTTGTGTTAGTGTTGAAAAACCACTTTTCGCACTTGTGTTAGTGTTGAAAAACCGCTTTTCGCACTTGTGTTAGTGTTGAAAAACCACTTTTCGCACTTGTGTTAGTGTTGAAAAACCACTTTTTGCACTTGTGTTGGTGCAGGAAACCACTTTTGCACTTGTATTAGTGTGGAAAAAACACTTTTCGTACTTGTGTTAGTGTTGAAAAACCACTTTTCGCACTTGTGTTAGTGTTAAAAAACCACTTTTCGCACTTGTGTTGGAGCAGGAAACCACTTTTGCACTTGTATTAGTGTGGAAAAAACACTTTTCGCACTTGTGTTAGTGTTGAAAAACCACTTTTCGCACTTGTGTTAGTGTTGAAAAACCACTTTTCACACTTGTGTTGGTGCAGGAAACCACTTTTGCACTTGTATTAGTGTGGAAAAAACACTTTTCGCACTTGTGTTCGTGTTGAAAAACCACTTTTCGCACTTGTGTTAGTGTTGAAAAACCACTTTTCGCACTTGTGTTGGTGCAGGCAACCACTTTTGCACTTGTATTAGTGTGGAAAAAACACTTTTCGCACTTGTGTTAGTGTTGAAAAACCACTTTTCGCACTTGTGTTAGTGTTGAAAAACCACTTTTCGCACTTGTGTTGGTGCAGGAAACCACTTTTGCACTTGTATTAGTGTGGAAAAACCACTTTTCGCACTTGTGTTCGTGTTGAAAAACCACTTTTCGCACTTGTGTTAGTGTTGAAAAACCACTTTTCGCACTTGTGTTGGTGCAGGAAACCACTTTTGCACTTGTATTAGTGTGGAAAAAACACTTTTTGCACTTGTGTTAGTGTTGAAAAGCCACTTTTCGCACTTGTGTTAGTGTTGAAAAACCACTTTTCGCACTTGTGTTAGTGTTGAAAAACCACTTTTCGCACTTGTGTTGGTGCAGGCAACCACTTTTGCACTTGCATTAGTGTGGAAAAAACACTTTTCGCACTTGTGTTAGTGTTGAAAAACCTCTTTTCGCACTTGTGTTAGTGTTGAAAACCCACTTTTCGCACTTGTGTTGGAGCAGGAAACCACTTTTGCACTTGTATTAGTGTGGAAAAAACACTTTTCGCACTTGTGTTAGTGTTGAAAAACCACTTTTCGCACTTGTGTTAGTGTTGAAAAACCACTTTTCGCACTTGTGTTGGTGCAGGAAACCACTTTTGCACTTGTATTAGTGTGGAAAAAACACTTTTCGCACTTGTGTTAGTGTTGAAAAACCACTTTTCGCACTTGTGTTAGTGTTGAAAAACCACTTTTCGCACTTGTGTTAGTGTTGAAAAACCACTTTTCGCACTTGTGTTGGTGCAGGAAACCACTTTTGCACTTGTATTAGTGTGGAAAAACCACTTTTCGCACTTGTGTTGGTGTTGAAAAACCACTTTTCGCACTTGTGTTAGTGTTGAAAAACCACTTTTCGCACTTGTGTTGGTGCAGGAAACCACTTTTGCACTTGTATTAGTGTGGAAAAACCACTTTTTGTACTTGTGATAGTGTTGAAAAACCACTTTTTGCACTTGTGTTAGTGTTGAAAAACCACTTTTCGCACTTGTGTTAGTGTTGAAAAACCACTTTTCGCACTTGTGTTAGTGTTGAAAACCCACTTTTCGCACTTGTGTTGGAGCAGGAAACCACTTTTGCACTTGTATTAGTGTGGAAAAAACACTTTTCGCACTTGTGTTAGTGTTGAAAAACCACCTTTCGCACTTGTGTTAGTGTTGAAAAACCACTTTTCGCACTTGTGTTGGTGCAGGAAACCACTTTTGCACTTGTATTAGTGTGGAAAAAACACATATCGCACTTGTGTTAGTGTTGAAAAACCACTTTTCGCACTTGTGTTGGTGCAGGAAACCACTTTTGCACCTCTATTAGTGTGGAAAAAACACTTTTCGCACTTGTGTTAGTGTTGAAAAAACACTTTTCGCACTTGTGTTATTGTTGAAAAACCACTTTTCGCACTTGTGTTAGTGTTGAAAAACCACTTTTCGCACTTGTGTTGGTGCAGGAAACCACTTTTGCACCTCTATTAGTGTGGAAAAAACACTTTTTGCACTTGTGATAGTGTTGAAAAACCACTTTTCGCACTTGTGTTAGTGTTGAAAAACCACTTTTCGCACTTGTGTTAGTGTTGAAAAACCACTTTTCGCACTTGTGTTAGTGTTGAAAAACCACTTTTTGCACTTGTGTTGGTGCAGGAAACCACTTTTGCACTTGTATTAGTGTGGAAAAAACACTTTTCGTACTTGTGTTAGTGTTGAAAAACCACTTTTCGCACTTGTGTTAGTGTTAAAAAACCACTTTTCGCACTTGTGTTGGAGCAGGAAACCACTTTTGCACTTGTATTAGTGTGGAAAAAACACTTTTCGCACTTGTGTTAGTGTTGAAAAACCACTTTTCGCACTTGTGTTAGTGTTGAAAAACCACTTTTCACACTTGTGTTGGTGCAGGAAACCACTTTTGCACTTGTATTAGTGTGGAAAAAACACTTTTCGCACTTGTGTTCGTGTTGAAAAACCACTTTTCGCACTTGTGTTAGTGTTGAAAAACCACTTTTCGCACTTGTGTTGGTGCAGGCAACCACTTTTGCACTTGTATTAGTGTGGAAAAAACACTTTTCGCACTTGTGTTAGTGTTGAAAAACCACTTTTCGCACTTGTGTTAGTGTTGAAAAACCACTTTTCGCACTTGTGTTGGTGCAGGAAACCACTTTTGCACTTGTATTAGTGTGGAAAAAACACTTTTCGCACTTGTGTTCGTGTTGAAAAACCACTTTTCGCACTTGTGTTAGTGTTGAAAAACCACTTTTCGCACTTGTGTTGGTGCAGGAAACCACTTTTGCACTTGTATTAGTGTGGAAAAAACACTTTTTGCACTTGTGTTAGTGTTGAAAAGCCACTTTTCGCACTTGTGTTAGTGTTGAAAAACCACTTTTCGCACTTGTGTTAGTGTTGAAAAACCACTTTTCGCACTTGTGTTGGTGCAGGCAACCACTTTTGCACTTGTATTAGTGTGGAAAAAACACTTTTCGCACTTGTGTTAGTGTTGAAAAACCTCTTTTCGCACTTGTGTTAGTGTTGAAAACCCACTTTTCGCACTTGTGTTGGAGCAGGAAACCACTTTTGCACTTGTATTAGTGTGGAAAAACACTTTTCGCACTTGTGTTAGTGTTGAAAAACCACTTTTCGCACTTGTGTTAGTGTTGAAAAACCACTTTTCGCACTTGTGTTGGTGCAGGAAACCACTTTTGCACTTGTATTAGTGTGGAAAAACACTTTTCGCACTTGTGTTACTGTTGAAAAACCACTTTTCGCACTTGTGTTAGTGTTGAAAAACCACTTTTCGCACTTGTGTTAGTGTTGAAAAACCACTTTTCGCACTTGTGTTGGTGCAGGAAACCACTTTTGCACTTGTATTAGTGTGGAAAAACCACTTTTCACACTTGTGTTGGTGTTGAAAAACCACTTTTCGCACTTGTGTTAGTGTTGAAAAACCACTTTTCGCACTTGTGTTGGTGCAGGAAACCACTCTTGCACTTGTATTAGTGTGGAAAAACCACTTTTTGCACTTGTGATAGTGTTGAAAAACCACTTTTTGCACTTGTGTTAGTGTTGAAAAACCACTTTTCGCACTTGTGTTAGTGTTGAAAAACCACTTTTCGCACTTGTGTTAGTGTTGAAAACCCACTTTTCGCACTTGTGTTGGAGCAGGAAACCACTTTTGCACTTGTATTATTGTGGAAAAAACACTTTTCGCACTTGTGTTAGTGTTGAAAAACCACTTTTCGCACTTGTGTTAGTGTTGAAAAACCACTTTTCGCACTTGTGTTGGTGCAGGAAACCACTTTTGCACTTGTATTAGTGTGGAAAAAACACATATCGCACTTGTGTTAGTGTTGAAAAACCACTTTTCGCACTTGTGTTGGTGCAGGAAACCACTTTTGCACCTCTATTAGTGTGGAAAAACACTTTTCGCACTTGTGTTAGTGTTGAAAAAACACTTTTCGCACTTGTGTTATTGTTGAAAAACCACTTTTCGCACTTGTGTTAGTGTTGAAAAACCACTTTTCGCACTTGTGTTAGTGTTGAAAAACCACTTTTCGCACTTGTGTTAGTGTTGAAAAACCACTTTTCGCACTTGTCTTGGTGCAGGAAACCACTTTTGCACTTGTATTAGTGTGGAAAAAACACTTTCCGCACTTGTGTTAGTGTTGAAAAACCACTTTTCGCACTTGTGTTAGTGTTGAAAAACCACTTTTCGCACTTGTTTTGGGACAGGAAACCACTTTTGCACTTGTATTAGTGTGGAAAAAACACTTTTCGCACTTGTGTTAGTGTTGAAAAACAACTTTTCGCACTTGTTTTAGTGTTGAAAAACCACTTTTCGCACTTGTGTTGGTGCAGGAAACCACTTTTGCACTTGTATTAGTGTGGAAAAAACACTTTTTGCACTTGTGATAGTGTTGAAAAACCACTTTTCGCACTTGTGTTAGTGTTGAAAAACCACTTTTCGCACTTGTGTTAGTGTTGAAAAACCACTTTTCGCACTTGTGTTAGTGTTGAAAAACCACTTTTTGCACTTGTGTTGGTGCAGGAAACCACTTTTGCACTTGTATTAGTGTGGAAAAAACACTTTTCGTACTTGTGTTAGTGTTGAAAAACCACTTTTCGCACTTGTGTTAGTGTTAAAAAACCACTTTTCGCACTTGTGTTGGAGCAGGAAACCACTTTTGCACTTGTATTAGTGTGGAAAAAACACTTTTCGCACTTGTGTTAGTGTTGAAAAACCACTTTTTGCACTTGTGTTAGTGTTGAAAAACCACTTTTCACACTTGTGTTGGTGCAGGAAACCACTTTTGCACTTGTATTAGTGTGGAAAAAACACTTTTCGCACTTGTGTTCGTGTTGAAAAACCACTTTTCGCACTTGTGTTAGTGTTGAAAAACCACTTTTCGCACTTGTGTTGGTGCAGGCAACCACTTTTGCACTTGTATTAGTGTGGAAAAAACACTTTTCGCACTTGTGTTAGTGTTGAAAAACCACTTTTCGCACTTGTATTAGTGTGGAAAAAACACTTTTCGCACTTGTGTTCGTGTTGAAAAACCACTTTTCGCACTTGTGTTAGTGTTGAAAAACCACTTTTCGCACTTGTGTTGGTGCAGGAAACCACTTTTGCACGTGTATTAGTGTGGAAAAAACACTTTTTGCACTTGTGTTAGTGTTGAAAAGCCACTTTTCGCACTTGTGTTAGTGTTGAAAAACCACTTTTCGCACTTGTGTTAGTGTTGAAAAACCACTTTTCGCACTTGTGTTGGTGCAGGCAACCACTTTTGCACTTGTATTAGTGTGGAAAAAACACTTTTCGCACTTGTGTTAGTGTTGAAAAACCTCTTTTCGCACTTGTGTTAGTGTTGAAAACCCACTTTTCGCACTTGTGTTGGAGCAGGAAACCACTTTTGCACTTGTATTAGTGTGGAAAAAACACTTTTCGCACTTGTGTTAGTGTTGAAAAACCACTTTTCGCACTTGTGTTAGTGTTGAAAAACCACTTTTCGCACTTGTGTTGGTGCAGGAAACCACTTTTGCACTTGTATTATTGTGGAAAAAACACTTTTCGCACTTGTGTTAGTGTTGAAAAACCACTTTTCGCACTTGTGTTAGTGTTGAAAAACCACATTTCGCACTTGTGTTAGTGTTGAAAAACCACTTTTCGCACTTGTGTTGGTGCAGGAAACCACTTTTGCACTTGTATTAGTGTGGGAAAACCACTTTTCGCACTTGTGTTGGTGTTGAAAAACCACTTTTCGCACTTGTGTTGGTGCAGGAAACCACTTTTGCACTTGTATTAGTGTGGAAAAACCACTTTTTGCACTTGTGATAGTGTTGAAAAACCACTTTTTGCACTTGTGTTAGTGTTGAAAAACCACTTTTCGCACTTGTGTTAGTGTTGAAAAACCACTTTTTGCACTTGTGTTAGTGTTGAAAACCCACTTTTCGCACTTGTGTTGGAGCAGGAAACCACTTTTGCACTTGTATTAGTGTGGAAAAAACACTTTTCGCACTTGTGTTAGTGTTGAAAAACCACTTTTCGCACTTGTGTTAGTGTTGAAAAACCACTTTTCGCACTTGTTTTGGGACAGGAAACCACTTTTGCACTTGTATTAGTGTGGAAAAAACACTTTTCGCACTTGTGTTAGTGTTGAAAAACAACTTTTCGCACTTGTTTTAGTGTTGAAAAACCACTTTTCGCACTTGTGTTGGTGCAGGAAACCACTTTTGCACTTGTATTAGTGTGGAAAAAACACTTTTTGCACTTGTGATAGTGTTGAAAAACCACTTTTCGCACTTGTGTTAGTGTTGAAAAACCACTTTTCGCACTTGTGTTAGTGTTGAAAAACCACTTTTCGCACTTGTGTTAGTGTTGAAAAACCACTTTTTGCACTTGTGTTGGTGCAGGAAACCACTTTTGCACTTGTATTAGTGTGGAAAAAACACTTTTCGTACTTGTGTTAGTGTTGAAAAACCACTTTTCGCACTTGTGTTAGTGTTAAAAAACCACTTTTCGCACTTGTGTTGGAGCAGGAAACCACTTTTGCACTTGTATTAGTGTGGAAAAAACACTTTTCGCACTTGTGTTAGTGTTGAAAAACCACTTTTTGCACTTGTGTTAGTGTTGAAAAACCACTTTTCACACTTGTGTTGGTGCAGGAAACCACTTTTGCACTTGTATTAGTGTGGAAAAAACACTTTTCGCACTTGTGTTCGTGTTGAAAAACCACTTTTCGCACTTGTGTTAGTGTTGAAAAACCACTTTTCGCACTTGTGTTGGTGCAGGCAACCACTTTTGCACTTGTATTAGTGTGGAAAAAACACTTTTCGCACTTGTGTTAGTGTTGAAAAACCACTTTTCGCACTTGTATTAGTGTGGAAAAAACACTTTTCGCACTTGTGTTCGTGTTGAAAAACCACTTTTCGCACTTGTGTTAGTGTTGAAAAACCACTTTTCGCACTTGTGTTGGTGCAGGAAACCACTTTTGCACGTGTATTAGTGTGGAAAAAACACTTTTTGCACTTGTGTTAGTGTTGAAAAGCCACTTTTCGCACTTGTGTTAGTGTTGAAAAACCACTTTTCGCACTTGTGTTAGTGTTGAAAAACCACTTTTCGCACTTGTGTTGGTGCAGGCAACCACTTTTGCACTTGTATTAGTGTGGAAAAAACACTTTTCGCACTTGTGTTAGTGTTGAAAAACCTCTTTTCGCACTTGTGTTAGTGTTGAAAACCCACTTTTCGCACTTGTGTTGGAGCAGGAAACCACTTTTGCACTTGTATTAGTGTGGAAAAAACACTTTTCGCACTTGTGTTAGTGTTGAAAAACCACTTTTCGCACTTGTGTTAGTGTTGAAAAACCACTTTTCGCACTTGTGTTGGTGCAGGAAACCACTTTTGCACTTGTATTATTGTGGAAAAAACACTTTTCGCACTTGTGTTAGTGTTGAAAAACCACTTTTCGCACTTGTGTTAGTGTTGAAAAACCACATTTCGCACTTGTGTTAGTGTTGAAAAACCACTTTTCGCACTTGTGTTGGTGCAGGAAACCACTTTTGCACTTGTATTAGTGTGGGAAAACCACTTTTCGCACTTGTGTTGGTGTTGAAAAACCACTTTTCGCACTTGTGTTGGTGCAGGAAACCACTTTTGCACTTGTATTAGTGTGGAAAAACCACTTTTTGCACTTGTGATAGTGTTGAAAAACCACTTTTTGCACTTGTGTTAGTGTTGAAAAACCACTTTTCGCACTTGTGTTAGTGTTGAAAAACCACTTTTCGCACTTGTGTTAGTGTTGAAAACCCACTTTTCGCACTTGTGTTGGAGCAGGAAACCACTTTTGCACTTGTATTAGTGTGGAAAAAACACTTTTCGCACTTGTGTTAGTGTTGAAAAACCACTTTTCGCACTTGTGTTAGTGTTGAAAAACCACTTTTCGCACTTGTGTTGGTGCAGGAAACCACTTTTGCACTTGTATTAGTGTGGAAAAAACACATATCGCACTTGTGTTAGTGTTGAAAAACCACTTTTCGCACTTGTGTTGGTCAGGAAACCACTTTTGCACCTCTATTAGTGTGGAAAAAACACTTTTCGCACTTGTGTTAGTGTTGAAAACACACTTTTCGCACTTGTGTTATTGTTGAAAAACCACTTTTCGCACTTGTGTTAGTGTTGAAAAACCACTTTTCGCACTTGTGTTGGTGCAGGAAACCACTTTTGCACTTGTATTAGTGTGGAAAACCACTTTTCGCACTTGTGTTAGTGTTGAAAAACCACTTTTCGCAGTTGTGTTAGTGTTGAAAAACCACTTTTCGCACTTGTGTTAGTGTTGAAAAACCACTTTTCGCACTTGTGTTGGAGCAGGAAACCACTTTTGCACTTGTATTAGTGTGGAAAGAACACTTTTCGCACTTGTGTTAGTGTTGAAAAACCACTTTTCGCACTTGTGTTAGTGATGAAAAACCACTTTTCGCACTTGTGTTGGTGCAGGAAACCACTTTTGCACTTGTATTAGTGTGGCAAAACACATATCGCACTTGTGTTCGTGTTGAAAAACCACTTTTCGCACTTGTGTTGGTGCAGGAAACCACTTTTGCACCTCTATTAGTGTGGAAAAAACACTTTTCGCACTTGTGTTAGTGTTGAAAAACCACTTTTCGCACTTGTGTTATTGTTGGAAAACCACTTTTCGCACTTGTGTTAGTGTTGAAAAACCACTTTTCGCACTTGTGTTGGTGCAGGAAACCACTTTTGCACTTGTATTAGTGTGGAAAAACCACTTTTCGCACTTGTGTTAGTGTTGAAAAACCACTTTTCGCACTTGTGTTAGTGTTGAAAAACCACTTTTCGCACTTGTGTTAGTGTTGAAAAACCACTATTCGCACTTGTGTTGGTGCAGGAAACCACTTTTGCACTTGTATTAGTGTGGAAAAAACACTTTTTGCACTTGTGATAGTGTTGAAAAACCACTTTTCGCACTTGTGTTAGTGTTGAAAAACCACTTTTCGCACTTGTGTTAGTGTTGAAAAACCACTTTTCGCACTTGTGTTAGTGTTGAAAAACCACTTTTTGCACTTGTGTTGGTGCAGGAAACCACTTTTGCACTTGTATTAGTGTGGAAAAAACACTTTTCGCACTTGTGTTAGTGTTGAAAAACAACTTTTCGCACTTGTTTTAGTGTTGAAAAACCACTTTTCACACTTGTGTTGGTGCAGGAAACCACTTTTGCACTTGTGTTGGTGCAGGAAACCACTTTTCGCACTTGTGTTGGTGTTGAAAAACCACTTTTCGCACTTGTGTTAGTGTTGAAAAACCACTTTTCGCACTTGTGTTGGAGCAGGAAACCACTTTTGCACTTGTATTATTGTGGAAAAAACACTTTTCGCACTTGTGTTAGTGTTGAAAAACCACTTTTCGCACTTGTGTTAGTGTTGAAAAACCACTTTTCGCACTTGTGTTGGTGCAGGAAACCACTTTTGCACTTGTATTAGTGTGGAAAAAACACATATCGCACTTGTGTTAGTGTTGAAAAACCACTTTTTGCACTTGTGTTGGTGCAGGAAACCACTTTTGCACCTCTATTAGTGTGGAAAAAACACTTTTCGCACTTGTGTTAGTGTTGAAAAAACACTTTTCGCACTTGTGTTATTGTTGAAAAACCACTTTTCGCACTTGTGTTAGTGTTGAAAAACCACTTTTCGCACTTGTGTTAGTGTTGAAAAACCACTTTTCGCACTTGTGTTAGTGTTGATAAACCACTTTTCGCACTTGTGTTGGTGCAGGAAACCACTTTTGCACTTGTATTAGTGTGGAAAAAACACTTTTCGCACTTGTGTTAGTGTTGAAAAACCACTTTTCGCACTTGTGTTAGTGTTGAAAAACCACTTTTCGCACTTGTTTTGGGACAGGAAACCACTTTTGCACTTGTATTAGTGTGGAAAAAACACTTTTCGCACTTGTGTTAGTGTTGAAAAACAACTTTTCGCACTTGTTTTAGTGTTGAAAAACCACTTTTCGCACTTGTGTTGGTGCAGGAAACCACTTTTGCACTTGTATTAGTGTGGAAAAAACACTTTTTGCACTTGTGATAGTGTTGAAAAACCACTTTTCGCACTTGTGTTAGTGTTGAAAAACCACTTTTCGCACTTGTGTTAGTGTTGAAAAACCACTTTTTGCACTTGTGTTGGTGCAGGAAACCACTTTTGCACTTGTATTAGTGTGGAAAAAACACTTTTCGTACTTGTGTTAGTGTTGAAAAACCACTTTTCGCACTTGTGTTAGTGTTAAAAAAACCACTTTTCGCACTTGTGTTGGAGCAGGAAACCACTTTTGCACTTGTATTAGTGTGGAAAAAACACTTTTCGCACTTGTGTTAGTGTTGAAAAACCACTTTTCGCACTTGTGTTAGTGTTGAAAACCACTTTTCACACTTGTGTTGGTGCAGGAAACCACTTTTGCACTTGTATTAGTGTGGAAAAAACACTTTTCGCACTTGTGTTCGTGTTGAAAAACCACTTTTCGCACTTGTGTTAGTGTTGAAAAACCACTTTTCGCACTTGTGTTGGTGCAGGCAACCACTTTTGCACTTGTATTAGTGTGGAAAAAACACTTTTCGCACTTGTGTTAGTGTTGAAAAACCACTTTTCGCACTTGTGTTAGTGTTGAAAAACCACTTTTCGCACTTGTGTTGGTGCAGGAAACCACTTTTGCACTTGTATTAGTGTGGAAAAAACACTTTTCGCACTTGTGTTAGTGTTGAAAAACCACTTTTCGCACTTGTGTTAGTGTTGAAAAACCACTTTTCGCACTTGTGTTGGTGCAGGCAACCACTTTTGCACTTGTATTAGTGTGGAAAAAACACTTTTCGCACTTGTGTTAGTGTTGAAAAACCACTTTTCGCACTTGTGTTAGTGTTGAAAAACCACTTTTCGCACTTGTGTTGGTGCAGGAAACCACTTTTGCACTTGTATTAGTGTGGAAAAAACACTTTTCGCACATGTGTTAGTGTTGAAAAACCACTTTTCGCACTTGTGTTAGTGTTGAAAAACCACTTTTCGCACTTGTGTTAGTGTTGAAAAACCACTTTTCGCACTTGTGTTGGTGCAGGAAACCACTTTTGCACTTGTATTAGTGTGGAAAAACCACTTTTCGCACTTGTGTTGGTGTTGAAAAACCACTTTTCGCACTTGTGTTAGTGTTGAAAAACCACTTTTCGCACTTGTGTTGGTGCAGGAAACCACTTTTGCACTTGTATTAGTGTGGAAAAACCACTTTTTGCACTTGTGATAGTGTTGAAAAACCACTTTTTGCACTTGTGTTAGTGTTGAAAAACCACTTTTCGCACTTGTGTTAGTGTTGAAAAACCACTTTTCGCACTTGTTTTAGTGTTGAAAACCCACTTTTCGCACTTGTGTTGGAGCAGGAAACCACTTTTGCACTTGTATTAGTGTGGAAAAAACACTTTTCGCACTTGTGTTAGTGTTGAAAAACCACTTTTCGCACTTGTGTTAGTGTTGAAAAACCACTTTTCGCACTTGTGTTGGTGCAGGAAACCACTTTTGCACTTGTATTAGTGTGGAAAAAACACATATCGCACTTGTGTTAGTGTTGAAAAACCACTTTTCGCACTTGTGTTGGTGCAGGAAACCACTTTTGCACCTCTATTAGTGTGGAAAAAACACTTTTCGCACTTGTGTTAGTGTTGAAAAAACACTTTTCGCACTTGTGTTATTGTTGAAAAACCACTTTTCGCACTTGTGTTAGTGTTGAAAAACCACTTTTCGCACTTGTGTTGGTGCAGGAAACCACTTTTGCACTTGTATTAGTGTGGAAAACCACTTTTCGCACTTGTGTTAGTGTTGAAAAACCACTTTTCGCAGTTGTGTTAGTGTTGAAAAACCACTTTTCGCACTTGTGTTAGTGTTGAAAAACCACTTTTCGCACTTGTGTTGGAGCAGGAAAACACTTTTGCACTTGTATTAGTGTGGAAAAAACACTTTTCGCACTTGTGTTAGTGTTGAAAAACCACTTTTCGCACTTGTGTTAGTGATGAAAAACCACTTTTCGCACTTGTGTTGGTGCAGGAAACCACTTTTGCACTTCTATTAGTGTGGAAAAACACATATCGCACTTGTGTTCGTGTTGAAAAACCACTTTTCGCACTTGTGTTGGTGCAGGAAACCACTTTTGCACCTCTATTAGTGTGGAAAAAACACTTTTCGCACTTGTGTTAGTGTTGAAAAACCACTTTTCGCACTTGTGTTATTGTTGAAAAACCACTTTTCGCACTTGTGTTAGTGTTGAAAAACCACTTTTCGCACTTGTGTTGGTGCAGGAAACCACTTTTGCACTTGTATTAGTGTGGAAAAACCACTTTTCGCACTTGTGTTAGTGTTGAAAAACCACTTTTCGCACTTGTGTTAGTGTTGAAAAACCACTTTTCGCACTTGTGTTAGTGTTGAAAAACCACTTTTCGCACTTGTGTTGGTGCAGGAAACCACTTTTGCACTTGTATTAGTGTGGAAAAAACACTTTTTGCACTTGTGATAGTGTTGAAAAACCACTTTTCGCACTTGTGTTAGTGTTGAAAAACCACTTTTCGCACTTGTGTTAGTGTTGAAAAACCACTTTTCGCAGTTGTGTTAGTGTTGAAAAACCACTTTTTGCACTTGTGTTGGTGCAGTAAACCACTTTTGCACTTGTATTAGTGTGGAAAAAACACTTTTCGCACTTGTGTTAGTGTTGAAAAACAACTTTTCGCACTTGTTTTAGTGTTGAAAAACCACTTTTCACACTTGTGTTGGTGCAGGAAACCACTTTTGCACTTGTGTTGGTGCAGGAAACCACTTTTCGCACTTGTGTTGGTGTTGAAAAACCACTTTTCGCACTTGTGTTAGTGTTGAAAAACCACTTTTCGCACTTGTGTTGATGCAGGAAACCACTTTTGCACTTGTATTAGTGTGGAAAAAACACTTTTCGCACTTGTGTTAGTGTTGAAAAACCACTATCGCACTTGTGTTAGTGTTGAAAATCCACTTTTCACACTTGTGTTAGTGTTGAAAAACCACTTTTCGCACTTGTGTTAGTGTTGAAAAACCACTTTTCGCACTTGTGTTAGTGTTGAAAAACCGCCTTTTCGCACTTGTGTTAGTGTTGAAAAACCACTTTTCACAATTGTGTTGGTGCAGGAAACCACTTTTGCACTTGTATTAGTGTGGCAAAACACTTTTCGCACTTGTGTTAGTGTTGAAAAACCACTTTTCGCACTTGTGTTAGTGTTGAAAAACCACTTTTCGCACTTGTTAGTGTTGAAAAACCACTTTTCGCACTTGTGTTAGTGTTGAAAAACTACTTTTCGCACTTGTGTTGGTGCAGGAAACCACTTTTGCACTTGTATTAGTGTGGAAAAAACACTTTTCGCGCTTGTGTTAGTGTTGAAAAACCACTTTTCGCACTTGTGTTAGTGTTGAAAAACCACTTTTCGCACTTGTGTTGGAGCAGGAAACCACTTTTGCACTTGTATTAGTGTGGAAAAAAACACTTTTCGCACTTGTGTTAGTGTTGAAAAACCACTTTTCGCACTTGTGTTAGTGTTGAAAAACCACTTTTCGCACTTGTGTTGGTGCAGGAAACCACTTTTGCACTTGTGTTAGTGTTGAAAAACCACTTTTCGCACTTGTGTTAGTGTTGAAAAACCACTTTTCGCACTTGTGTTAGTGTTGAAAAACCACTTTTCGCACTTGTGTTGGTGCAGGAAACCACTTTTGCACTTGTATTAGTGTGGAAAAACCACTTTTCGCACTTGTGTTAGTGTTGAAAAACCACTTTTCGCACTTGTGTTAGTGTTGAAAAACCACTTTTCACACTTGTGTTAGTGTTGAAAAACCACTTTTCGCACTTGTGTTGGTGCAGGAAACCACTTTTGCACTTGTATGAGTGTGGAAAAAACACTTTTTGCACTTGTGATAGTGTTGAAAAACCACTTTTCGCACTTGTGTTAGTGTTGAAAAACCACTTTTCGCACTTGTGTTAGTGTTGAAAACCCACTTTTCGCACTTGTGTTAGTGTTGAAAAACCACTTTTCGCACTTGTGTTGGTGCAGGAAACCACTTTTGCACTTGTATTAGTGTGGAAAAACCACTTTTCGCACTTGTGTTAGTGTTGAAAAACCACTTTTCGCACTTGTGTTAGTGTTGAAAAACCACTTTTCGCACTTGTGTTGGTGCAGGAAACCACTTTTGCACTTGTATTAGTGTGGAAAAAACACTTTTTGCACTTGTGATAGTGTTGAAAAACCACTTTTCGCACTTGTGTTAGTGTTGAAAAACCACTTTTCGCACTTGTGTTAGTGTTAAAAAACCACTTTTCGCACTTGTGTTGGAGCAGGAAACCACTTTTGCACTTATATTAGTGTGGAAAAAACACTTTTCGCACTTGTGTTAGTGTTGAAAAACCACTTTTCGCACTTGTGTTAGTGTTGAAAAACCACTTTTCGCACTTGTTTTGGTGCAGGAAACCACTTTTGCACTTGTATTAGTGTGGCAAAAACACTTTTCGCACTTGTGTTCATGTTGAAAAACCACTTTTCGCACTTGTGTTAGTGTTGAAAAACCACTTTTCGCACTTGTGTTGGTGCAGGAAACCACTTTTGCACTTGTATTAGTGTGGAAAAAACACTTTTCGCACTTGTGTTAGTGTTGAAAAACCACTTTTCGCACTTGTGTTAGTGTTGAAAAACCACTTTTCGCACTTGTGTTAGTGTTGAAAAACCACTTTTCGCACTTGTGTTCGTGCAGGCAACCACTTCTGCACTTGTATTAGTGTGGAAAAAACACTTTTCGCACTTGTGTTAGTGTTGAAAAACCTCTTTTCGCACTTGTGTTAGTGTTGAAAAACCACTTTTCGCACTTGCGTTGGAGCAGGAAACCACTTTTGCACTTGTATTAGTGTGGAAAAAACACTTTTCGCACTTGTGTTAGTGTTGAAAAACCACTTTTCGCACTTGTGTTAGTGTTGAAAAACCACTTTTCGCACTTGTGTTGGTGCAGGAAACCACTTTTGCACTTGTATTAGTGTGGAAAAAACACTTTTCGCACTTGTGTTCGTGTTGAAAAACCACTTTTCGCACTTGTGTTAGTGTTGAAAAACCACTTTTCGCACTTGTGTTGGTGCAGGAAACCACATTTGCACTTGTATTAGTGTGGAAAAAACACTTTTTGCACTTGTGTTAGTGTTGAAAAGCCACTTTTCGCACTTGTGTTAGTGTTGAAAAACCACTTTTCGCACTTTTGTTATTGTTGAAAAACCACTTTTCGCACTTGTGTTGGTGCAGGCAAGCACTTTTGCACTTGTATTAGTGTGGAAAAAACACTTTTCGCACTTGTGTTAGTGTTGAAAAACCACTTTTCGCACTTGTGTTGGTGCAGGAAACCACTTTTGCACTTGTATTTGTGTGGAAAACCACTTTTCGCACTTGTGTTAGTGTTGAAAAACCACTTTTCGCACTTGTGTTAGTGTTGAAAAACCACTTTTCGCACTTGTGTAAGTGTTGAAAAACCACTTTTCGCACTTGTGTTGGAGCAGGAAACCACTTTTGCACTTGTATTAGTGTGGAAAAAACACTTTTCGCACTTGTGTTAGTGTTGAAAAACCACTTTTCGCACTTGTGTTAGTGTTGAAAAACCACTTTTCGCACTTGTGTTGGTGCAGGAAACCACTTTTGCACTTGCATTAGTGTGGAAAAACACATATCACACTTGTGTTCGTGTTGAAAAACCACTTTTCGCACTTGTGTTGGTGCAGGAAACCACTTTTGCACCTCTATTAGTGTGGAAAAAACACTTTTCGCACTTGTGTTAGTGTTGAAAAACCACTTTTCGCACTTGTGTTATTGTTGAAAAACCACTTTTCGCACTTGTGTTAGTGTTGAAAAACCACTTTTCGCACTTGTGTTGGTGCAGGAAACCACTTTTGCACTTGTATTAGTGTGGAAAACCACTTTTCGCACTTGTGTTAGTGTTGAAAAACCACTTTTCGCACTTGTGTTAGTGTTGAAAAACCACTTTTCGCACTTGTGTTAGTGTTGAAAAACCACTTTTCGCACTTGTGTTGGTGCAGGAAACCACTTTTGCACTTGTATTAGTGTGGAAAAAACACTTTTTGCACTTGTGATAGTGTTGAAAAACCACTTTTCGCACTTGTGTTAGTGTTGAAAAACCACTTTTCGCACTTGTGTTAGTGTTGAAAAACCACTTTTCGCACTTGTGTTAGTGTTGAAAAACCACTTTTCGCACTTGTGTTGGTGCAGGAAACCACTTTTGCACTTGTATTAGTGTGGAAAAAACACTTTTCGCACTTGTGTTAGTGTTGAAAAACCACTTTTCGCACTTGTGTTAGTGTTGAAAAACCACTTTTCGCACTTGTGTTGGTGCAGGAAACCACTTTTCGCACTTGTGTTAGTGTGGAAAAAACACTTTTCGCACTTGTGTTAGTGTTGAAAAACAACTTTTCGCACTTGTTTTAGTGTTGAAAAACCACTTTTCACACTTGTGTTGGTGCAGGAAACCACTTTTGCACTTGTGTTGGTGCAGGAAACCACTTTTGCACTTGTGTTGGTGCAGGAAACCACTTTTCGCACTGTGTTGCCGTTGAAAAACCACTTTTCGCACTTGTGTTAGTGTTGAAAAACCACTTTTCGCACTTGTGTTGGTGCAGGAAACCACTTTTGCACTTGTATTAGTGTGGAAAAAACACTTCGCACTTGTGTTAGTGTTGAAAAACCACTATCGCACTTGTGTTAGTGTTGAAAATCCACTTTTCACACTTGTGTTAGTGTTGAAAAACCACTTTTCGCACTTGTGTTAGTGTTGAAAAACCACTTTTCGCACTTGTGTTAGTGTTGAAAAACCACCTTTTCGCACTTGTGTTAGTGTTGAAAAACCACTTTTCGCAATTGTGTTGGTGCAGGAAACCACTTTTGCACTTGTATTAGTGTGGAAAAACACTTTTCGCACTTGTGTTAGTGTTGAAAAACCACTTTTCGCACTTGTGTTGGTGCAGGAAACCACTTTTGCACTTGTATTAGTGTGGAAAAACCACTTTTCGCACTTGTGTTAGTGTTGAAAAACCACTTTTCGCACTTGTGTTAGTGTTGAAAAACCACTTTTCACACTTGTGTTAGTGTTGAAAAACCACTTTTCGCACTTGTGTTGGTGCAGGAAACCACTTTTGCACTTGTATGAGTGTGGAAAAAACACTTTTTGCACTTGTGATAGTGTTGAAAAACCACTTTTCGCACTTGTGTTAGTGTTGAAAAACCACTTTTCGCACTTGTGTTAGTGTTGAAAAACCACTTTTCGCACTTGTGTTAATGTTGAAAAACCACTTTTCGCACTTGTGTTGGTGCAGGAAACCACTTTTGCACTTGTATTAGTGTGGAAAAAACACTTTTCGCACTTGTGTTAATGTTGAAAAACCACTTTTCGCACTTGTGTTAGTGTTGAAAAACCACTTTTCGCACTTGTGTTGGTGCAGGAAACCACTTTTGCACTTGTATTAGTGTGGAAAAAACACTTTTTGCACTTGTGATAGTGTTGAAAAACCACTTTTCGCACTTGTGTTAGTGTTGAAAAACCACTTTTCGCACTTGTGTTAGTGTTGAAAAACCACTTTTCGCACTTGTGTTAGTGTTGAAAAACCACTTTTCGCACTTGTGTTAGTGTTGAAAAACCACTTTTCGCACTTGTGTTAGTGTTGAAAAACCACTTTTCGCACTTGTGTTAGTGTTGAAAAACCACTTTTCGCACTTGTGTTAGTGTTGAAAAACGACTTTTTGCACTTGTGTTGGTGCAGGAAACCACTTTTGCACTTGTATTAGTGTGGAAAAAACACTTTTCGTACTTGTGTTAGTGTTGAAAAACCACTTTTCGCACTTGTGTTAGTGTTAAAAAACCACTTTTCGCACTTGTGTTGGAGCAGGAAACCACTTTTGCACTTGTATTAGTGTGGAAAAAACACTTTTCGCACTTGTGTTAGTGTTGAAAAACCACTTTTCGCACTTGTGTTAGTGTTGAAAAACCACTTTTCGCACTTGTGTTGGAGCAGGAAACCACTTTTGCACTTGTATTAGTGTTGAAAAACCACTTTTCGCACTTGTGTTAGTGTTGAAAAACCACTTTTCGCACTTGTGTTAGTGTTGAAAAACCACTTTTCGCACTTGTGTTAGTGTTGAAAAACTACTTTTCGCACTTGTGTTGGTGCAGGAAACCACTTTTGCACTTGTATTAGTGTGGAAAAAACACTTTTCGCACTTGTGTTAGTGTTGAAAAACCACTTTTCGCACTTGTGTTAGTGTTGAAAAACCACGTTTCGCACTTGTGTTAGTGTTGAAAAACCACTTTTTGCACTTGTGTTATTGTTGAAAAACCACTTTTCGCACTTGTGTTAGTGTTGAAAAACCACTTTTCGCACTTGCGTTGGTGCAGGAAACCACTTTTGCACTTGTATTAGTGTGGAAAAACCACTTTTCGCACTTGTGTTAGTGTTGAAAAACCACTTTTCGCACTTGTGTTAGTGTTGAAAAACCACTTTTCGCACTTGTGTTAGTGTTAAAAAACCACTTTTCGCACTTGTGTTGGAGCAGGAAACCACTTTTGCACTTGTATTAGTGTGGAAAAAACACTTTTCGCACTTGTGTTAGTGTTGAAAAACCACTTTTCGCACTTGTGTTAGTGTTGAAAAACTACTTTTCGCACTTGTGTTGGAGCAGGAAACCACTTTTGCACTTGTATTAGTGTTGAAAAACCACTTTTCGCACTTGTGTTAGTGTTGAAAAACCACTTTTCGCACTTGTGTTAGTGTTGAAAAACCACTTTTCGCACTTGTGTTAGTGTTGAAAAACTACTTTTCGCACTTGTGTTGGTGCAGGAAACCACTTTTGCACTTGTATTAGTGTGGAAAAAACACTTTTCGCACTTGTGTTAGTGTTGAAAAACCACTTTTCGCACTTGTGTTAGTGTTGAAAAACCACTTTTCGCACTTGTGTTAGTGTTGAAAAACCACTTTTCGCACTTGTGTTAGTGTTGAAAAACCACTTTTCGCACTTGTGTTAGTGTTGAAAAACCACTTTTCGCACTTGTGTTAGTGTTGAAAAACCACTTTTTGCACTTGTGTTGGTGCAGGAAACCACTTTTGCACTTGTATTAGTGTGGAAAAAACACTTTTCGTACTTGTGTTAGTGTTGAAAAACCACTTTTCGCACTTGTGTTAGTTTTAAAAACCACTTTTCGCACTTGTGTTGGAGCAGGAAACCACTTTTGCACTTGTATTAGTGTGGAAAAAACACTTTTCGCACTTGTGTTAGTGTTGAAAAACCACTTTTCGCACTTGTGTTAGTGTTGAAAAACCACTTTTCGCACTTGTGTTGGAGCAGGAAACCACTTTTGCACTTGTATTAGTGTTGAAAAACCACTTTTCGCACTTGTGTTAGTGTTGAAAAACCACTTTTCGCACTTGTGTTAGTGTTGAAAAACCACTTTACGCACTTGTGTTAGTGTTGAAAAACTACTTTTCGCACTTGTGTTGGTGCAGGAAACCACTTTTGCACTTGTATTAGTGTGGAAAAAACACTTTTCGCACTTGTGTTAGTGTTGAAAAACCACTTTTCGCACTTGTGTTAGTGTTGAAAAACCACGTTTCGCACTTGTGTTAGTGTTGAAACACCACTTTTCGCACTTGTGTTATTGTTGAAAAACCACTTTTCGCACTTGTGTTAGTGTTGAAAAACCACTTTTCGCACTTGTGTTGGTGCAGGAAACCACTTTTGCACTTGTATTAGTGTGGAAAAACCACTTTTCGCACTTGTGTTAGTGTTGAAAAACCACTTTTCGCACTTGTGTTAGTGTTGAAAAACCACTTTTCACACTTGTGTTAGTGTTGAAAAACCACTTTTCGCACTTGTGTTGGTGCAGGAAACCACTTTTGCACTTGTATTAGTGTGGAAAAAACACTTTTTGCACTTGTGATAGTGTTGAAAAACCACTTTTCGCACTTGTGTTAGTGTTGAAAAACCACTTTTCGCACTTGTGTTAGTGTTGAAAAACCACTTTTCGCACTTGTGTTAGTGTTGAAAAACCACTTTTCGCACTTGTGTTGGTGCAGGAAACCACTTTTGCACTTGTATTAGTGTGGAAAAAACACTTTTCGCACTTGTGTTAGTGTTGAAAAACCACTTTTCGCACTTGTGTTAGTGTTGAAAAACCACTTTTCGCACTTGTGTTGGTGCAGGAAACCACTTTTGCACTTGTATTAGTGTGGAAAAAACACTTTTCGCACTTGTGTTAGTGTTGAAAAACAACTTTTCGCACTTGTTTTAGTGTTGAAAAACCACTTTTCACACTTGTGTTGGTGCAGGAAACCACTTTTGCACTTGTGTTGGTGCAGGAAACCACTTTTCGCACTTGTGTTGCTGTTGAAAAACCACTTTTCGCACTTGTGTTAGTGTTGAAAAACCACTTTTCGCACTTGTGTTGGTGCAGGAAACCACTTTTGCACTTGTATTAGTGTGGAAAAAACACTTCGCACTTGTGTTAGTGTTGAAAAACCACTATCGCACTTGTGTTAGTGTTGAAAATCCACTTTTCACACTTGTGTTAGTGTTGAAAAACCACTTTTCGCACTTGTGTTAGTGTTGAAAAACCACTTTTCGCACTTGTGTTAGTGTTGAAAAACCACTTTTCGCACTTGTGTTAGTGTTGAAAAACCACTTTTCGCACTTGTGTTAGTGTTGAAAAACCACTTTTCGCACTTGTGTTAGTGTTGAAAAACCACTTTTCGCACTTGTGTTGGTGCAGGAAACCACTTTTGCACTTGTATTAGTGTGGAAAAAACACTTTTCGCACTTGTGTTGCTGTTGAAAAACCACTTTTCGCACTTGTGTTAGTGTTGAAAAACCACTTTTCGCACTTGTGTTGGTGCAGGAAACCACTTTTGCACTTGTATTAGTGTGGAAAAAACACTTCGCACTTGTGTTAGTGTTGAAAAACCACTATCGCACTTGTGTTATTGTTGAAAAACCACTTTTCGCACTTGTGTTAGTGTTGAAAAACCACTTTTCGCACTTGTGTTGGTGCAGGAAACCACTTTTGCACTTGTGTTGGTGCAGGAAACCACTTTTGCACTTGTATTAGTGTGGAAAACCACTTTTTGCACTTGTGTTAGTGTTGAAAAACCACTTTTCGCACTTGTGTTAGTGTTGAAAAACCACTTTTCGCACTTGTGTTAGTGTTGAAAAACCACTTTTCGCACTTGTGTTGGTGCAGGAAACCACTTTTGCACTTGTATTAGTGTGGAAAAAACACTTTTTGCACTTGTGATAGTGTTGAAAAACCACTTTTCGCACTTGTGTTAGTGTTGAAAAACCACTTTTCGCACTTGTGTTAGTGTTGAAAAACCACTTTTCGCACTTGTGTTAGTGTTGAAAAACCACTTTTCGCACTTGTGTTGGTGCAGGAAACCACTTTTGCACTTGTATTAGTGTGGAAAAAACACTTTTCGCACTTGTGTTAGTGTTGAAACACCACTTTTCGCACTTGTGTTAGTGTTGAAAAACCACTTTTCGCACTTGTGTTGGTGCAGGAAACCACTTTTCGCACTTGTGTTAGTGTGGAAAAAACACTTTTCGCACTTGTGTTAGTGTTGAAAAACAACTTTTCGTACTTGTTTTAGTGTTGAAAAACCACTTTTCACACTTGTGTTGGTGCAGGAAACCACTTTTGCACTTGTGTTGGTGCAGGAAACCACTTTTCGCACTGTGTTGCTGTTGAAAAACCACTTTTCGCACTTGTGTTAGTGTTGAAAAACCACTTTTCGCACTTGTGTTGGTGCAGGAAACCACTTTTGCACTTGTATTAGTGTGGAAAAAACACTTCGCACTTGTGTTAGTGTTGAAAAACCACTATCGCACTTGTGTTAGTGTTGAAAATCCACTTTTCACACTTGTGTTAGTGTTGAAAAACCACTTTTCGCACTTGTGTTAGTGTTGAAAAACCACTTTTCGCACTTGTGTTAGTGTTGAAAAACCACCTTTTCGCACTTGTGTTAGTGTTGAAAAACCACTTTTCGCAATTGTGTTGGTGCAGGAAACCACTTTTGCACTTGTATTAGTGTGGAAAAACACTTTTCGCACTTGTGTTAGTGTTGAAAAACCACTTTTCGCACTTGTGTTGGTGCAGGAAACCACTTTTGCACTTGTATGAGTGTGGAAAAAACACTTTTTGCACTTGTGATAGTGTTGAAAAACCACTTTTCGCACTTGTGTTAGTGTTGAAAAACCACTTTTCGCACTTGTGTTAGTGTTGAAAAACCACTTTTCGCACTTGTGTTAATGTTGAAAAACCACTTTTCGCACTTGTGTTGGTGCAGGAAACCACTTTTGCACTTGTATTAGTGTGGAAAAACACTTTTCGCACTTGTGTTAGTGTTGAAAAACCACTTTTCGCACTTGTGTTAGTGTTGAAAAACCACTTTTCGCACTTGTGTTGGTGCAGGAAACCACTTTTGCACTTGTATTAGTGTGGAAAAAACACTTTTTGCACTTGTGATAGTGTTGAAAAACCACTTTTCGCACTTGTGTTAGTGTTGAAAAACCACTTTTCGCACTTGTGTTAGTGTTGAAAAACCACTTTTCGCACTTGTGTTAGTGTTGAAAAACCACTTTTTGCACTTGTGTTGGTGCAGGAAACCACTTTTGCACTTGTATTAGTGTGGAAAAAACACTTTTCGTACTTGTGTTAGTGTTGAAAAACCACTTTTCGCACTTGTGTTAGTGTTAAAAAACCACTTTTCGCACTTGTGTTGGAGCAGGAAACCACTTTTGCACTTGTATTAGTGTGGAAAAAACACTTTTCGCACTTGTGTTAGTGTTGAAAAACCACTTTTCGCACTTGTGTTAGTGTTGAAAAACCACTTTTCGCACTTGTGTTGGAGCAGGAAACCACTTTTGCACTTGTATTAGTGTTGAAAAACCACTTTTCGCACTTGTGTTAGTGTTGAAAAACCACTTTTCGCACTTGTGTTAGTGTTGAAAAACCACTTTTCGCACTTGTGTTAGTGTTGAAAAACTACTTTTCGCACTTGTGTTGGTGCAGGAAACCACTTTTGCACTTGTATTAGTGTGGAAAAAACACTTTTCGCACTTGTGTTAGTGTTGAAAAACCACTTTTCGCACTTGTGTTAGTGTTGAAAAACCACTTTTCGCACTTGTGTTAGTGTTGAAAAACCACTTTTTGCACTTGTGTTGGTGCAGGAAACCACTTTTGCACTTGTATTAGTGTGGAAAAAACACTTTTCGTACTTGTGTTAGTGTTGAAAAACCACTTTTCGCACTTGTGGTAGTGTTAAAAAACCACTTTTCGCACTTGTGTTGGAGCAGGAAACCACTTTTGCACTTGTATTAGTGTGGAAAAAACACTTTTCGCACTTGTGTTAGTGTTGAAAAACCACTTTTCGCACTTGTGTTGGAGCAGGAAACCACTTTTGCACTTGTATTAGTGTTGAAAAACCACTTTTCGCACTTGTGTTAGTGTTGAAAAACCACTTTTCGCACTTGTGTAAGTGTTGAAAAACCACTTTTCGCACTTGTGTTAGTGTTGAAAAACTACTTTTCGCACTTGTGTTGGTGCAGGAAACCACTTTTGCACTTGTATTAGTGTGGAAAAAACACTTTTCGCACTTGTGTTAGTGTTGAAAAACCACTTTTCGCACTTGTGTTAGTGTTGAAAAACCACGTTTCGCACTTGTGTTAGTGTTGAAAAACCACTTTTCGCACTTGTGTTATTGTTGAAAAACCACTTTTCGCACTTGTGTTAGTGTTGAAAAACCACTTTTCGCACTTGTGTTGGTGCAGGAAACCACTTTTGCACTTGTATTAGTGTGGAAAAACCACTTTTCGCACTTGTGTTAGTGTTGAAAAACCACTTTTCGCACTTGTGTTAGTGTTGAAAAACCACTTTTCGCACTTGTGTTAGTGTTAAAAAACCACTTTTCGCACTTGTGTTGGAGCAGGAAACCACTTTTGCACTTGTATTAGTGTGGAAAAAACACTTTTCGCACTTGTGTTAGTGTTGAAAAACCACTTTTCGCACTTGTGTTAGTGTTGAAAAACCACTTTTCGCACTTGTGTTGGAGCAGGAAACCACTTTTGCACTTGTATTAGTGTTGAAAAACCACTTTTCGCACTTGTGTTAGTGTTGAAAAACCACTTTTCGCACTTGTGTTAGTGTTGAAAAACCACTTTTCGCACTTGTGTTAGTGTTGAAAAACTACTTTTCGCACTTGTGTTGGTGCAGGAAACCACTTTTGCACTTGTATTAGTGTGGAAAAAACACTTTTCGCACTTGTGTTAGTGTTGAAAAACCACTTTTCGCACTTGTGTTAGTGTTGAAAAACCACTTTTCGCACTTGTGTTAGTGTTGAAAAACCACTTTTCGCACTTGTGTTAGTGTTGAAAAACCACTTTTCGCACTTGTGTTAGTGTTGAAAAACCACTTTTCGCACTTGTGTTAGTGTTGAAAAACCACTTTTTGCACTTGTGTTGGTGCAGGAAACCACTTTTGCACTTGTATTAGTGTGGAAAAAACTATTTTCGTACTTGTGTTAGTGTTGAAAAACCACTTTTCGCACTTGTGTTAGTGTTAAAAAACCACTTTTCGCACTTGTGTTGGAGCAGGAAACCACTTTTGCACTTGTATTAGTGTGGAAAAAACACTTTTCGCACTTGTGTTAGTGTTGAAAAACCACTTTTCGCACTTGTGTTAGTGTTGAAAAACCACTTTCGCACTTGTGTTGGAGCAGGAAACCACTTTTGCACTTGTATTAGTGTTGAAAAACCACTTTTCGCACTTGTGTTAGTGTTGAAAAACCACTTTTCGCACTTGTGTTAGTGTTGAAAAACCACTTTACGCACTTGTGTTAGTGTTGAAAAACTACTTTTCGCACTTGTGTTGGTGCAGGAAACCACTTTTGCACTTGTATTAGTGTGGAAAAAACACTTTTCGCACTTGTGTTAGTGTTGAAAAACCACTTTTCGCACTTGTGTTAGTGTTGAAAAACTACTTTTCGCACTTGTGTTGGAGCAGGAAACCACTTTTGCACTTGTATTAGTGTTGAAAAACCACTTTTCGCACTTGTGTTAGTGTTGAAAAACCACTTTTCGCACTTGTGTTAGTGTTGAAAAACCACTTTTCGCACTTGTGTTAGTGTTGAAAAACTACTTTTCGCACTTGTGTTGGTGCAGGAAACCACTTTTGCACTTGTATTAGTGTGGAAAAAACACTTTTCGCACTTGTGTTAGTGTTGAAAAACCACTTTTCGCACTTGTGTTAGTGTTGAAAAACCACTTTTCGCACTTGTGTTAGTGTTGAAAAACCACTTTTCGCACTTGTGTTAGTGTTGAAAAACCACTTTTCGCACTTGTGTTAGTGTTGAAAAACCACTTTTCGCACTTGTGTTAGTGTTGAAAAACCACTTTTTGCACTTGTGTTGGTGCAGGAAACCACTTTTGCACTTGTATTAGTGTGGAAAAAACTATTTTCGTACTTGTGTTAGTGTTGAAAAACCACTTTTCGCACTTGTGTTAGTGTTAAAAAACCACTTTTCGCACTTGTGTTGGAGCAGGAAACCACTTTTGCACTTGTATTAGTGTGGAAAAAACACTTTTCGCACTTGTGTTAGTGTTGAAAAACCACTTTTCGCACTTGTGTTAGTGTTGAAAAACCACTTTTCGCACTTGTGTTGGAGCAGGAAACCACTTTTGCACTTGTATTAGTGTTGAAAAACCACTTTTCGCACTTGTGTTAGTGTTGAAAAACCACTTTTCGCACTTGTGTTAGTGTTGAAAAACCACTTTACGCACTTGTGTTAGTGTTGAAAAACTACTTTTCGCACTTGTGTTGGTGCAGGAAACCACTTTTGCACTTGTATTAGTGTGGAAAAAACACTTTTCGCACTTGTGTTAGTGTTGAAAAACCACTTTTCGCACTTGTGTTAGTGTTGAAAAACTACTTTTCGCACTTGTGTTGGAGCAGGAAACCACTTTTGCACTTGTATTAGTGTTGAAAAACCACTTTTCGCACTTGTGTTAGTGTTGAAAAACCACTTTTCGCACTTGTGTTAGTGTTGAAAAACCACTTTTCGCACTTGTGTTAGTGTTGAAAAACTACTTTTCGCACTTGTGTTGGTGCAGGAAACCACTTTTGCACTTGTATTAGTGTGGAAAAAACACTTTTCGCACTTGTGTTAGTGTTGAAAAACCACTTTTCGCACTTGTGTTAGTGTTGAAAAACCACTTTTCGCACTTGTGTTAGTGTTGAAAAACCACTTTTTGCACTTGTGTTGGTGCAGGAAACCACTTTTGCACTTGTATTAGTGTGGAAAAAACACTTTTCGTACTTGTGTTAGTGTTGAAAAACCACTTTTCGCACTTGTGGTAGTGTTAAAAAACCACTTTTCGCACTTGTGTTGGAGCAGGAAACCACTTTTGCACTTGTATTAGTGTGGAAAAAACACTTTTCGCACTTGTGTTAGTGTTGAAAAACCACTTTTCGCACTTGTGTTAGTGTTGAAAAACCACTTTTCGCACTTGTGTTGGAGCAGGAAACCACTTTTGCACTTGTATTAGTGTTGAAAAACCACTTTTCGCACTTGTGTTAGTGTTGAAAAACCACTTTTCGCACTTGTGTTAGTGTTGAAAAACCACTTTTCGCACTTGTGTTAGTGTTGAAAAACTACTTTTCGCACTTGTGTTGGTGCAGGAAACCACTTTTGCACTTGTATTAGTGTGGAAAAAACACTTTTCGCACTTGTGTTAGTGTTGAAAAACCACTTTTCGCACTTGTGTTAGTGTTGAAAAACCACGTTTCGCACTTGTGTTAGTGTTGAAAAACCACTTTTCGCACTTGTGTTTATTGTTGAAAAACCACTTTTCGCACTTGTGTTAGTGTTGAAAAACCACTTTTCGCACTTGTGTTGGTGCAGGAAACCACTTTTGCACTTGTATTAGTGTGGAAAAACCACTTTTCGCACTTGTGTTAGTGTTGAAAAACCACTTTTCGCACTTGTGTTAGTGTTGAAAAACCACTTTTCGCACTTGTGTTAGTGTTAAAAAACCACTTTTCGCACTTGTGTTGGAGCAGGAAACCACTTTTGCACTTGTATTAGTGTGGAAAAAACACTTTTCGCACTTGTGTTAGTGTTGAAAAACCACTTTTCGCACTTGTGTTAGTGTTGAAAAACCACTTTTCGCACTTGTGTTGGAGCAGGAAACCACTTTTGCACTTGTATTAGTGTTGAAAAACCACTTTTCGCACTTGTGTTAGTGTTGAAAAACCACTTTTCGCACTTGTGTTAGTGTTGAAAAACCACTTTTCGCACTTGTGTTAGTGTTGAAAAACTACTTTTCGCACTTGTGTTGGTGCAGGAAACCACTTTTGCACTTGTATTAGTGTGGAAAAAACACTTTTCGCACTTGTGTTAGTGTTGAAAAACCACTTTTCGCACTTGTGTTAGTGTTGAAAAACCACTTTTCGCACTTGTGTTAGTGTTGAAAAACCACTTTTCGCACTTGTGTTAGTGTTGAAAAACCACTTTTCGCACTTGTGTTAGTGTTGAAAAACCACTTTTCGCACTTGTGTTAGTGTTGAAAAACCACTTTTTGCACTTGTGTTGGTGCAGGAAACCACTTTTGCACTTGTATTAGTGTGGAAAAAACACTTTTCGTACTTGTGTTAGTGTTGAAAAACCACTTTTCGCACTTGTGTTAGTGTTAAAAAACCACTTTTCGCACTTGTGTTGGAGCAGGAAACCACTTTTGCACTTGTATTAGTGTGGAAAAAACACTTTTCGCACTTGTGTTAGTGTTGAAAAACCACTTTTCGCACTTGTGTTAGTGTTGAAAAACCACTTTTCGCACTTGTGTTGGAGCAGGAAACCACTTTTGCACTTGTATTAGTGTTGAAAAACCACTTTTCGCACTTGTGTTAGTGTTGAAAAACCACTTTTCGCACTTGTGTTAGTGTTGAAAAACCACTTTACGCACTTGTGTTAGTGTTGAAAAACTACTTTTCGCACTTGTGTTGGTGCAGGAAACCACTTTTGCACTTGTATTAGTGTGGAAAAAACACTTTTCGCACTTGTGTTAGTGTTGAAAAACCACTTTTCGCACTTGTGTTAGTGTTGAAAAACTACTTTTCGCACTTGTGTTGGAGCAGGAAACCACTTTTGCACTTGTATTAGTGTTGAAAAACCACTTTTCGCACTTGTGTTAGTGTTGAAAAACCACTTTTCGCACTTGTGTTAGTGTTGAAAAACCACTTTTCGCACTTGTGTTAGTGTTGAAAAACTACTTTTCGCACTTGTGTTGGTGCAGGAAACCACTTTTGCACTTGTATTAGTGTGGAAAAAACACTTTTCGCACTTGTGTTAGTGTTGAAAAACCACTATCGCACTTGTGTTAGTGTTGAAAAACCACTTTTCGCACTTGTGTTAGTGTTGAAAAAACACTTTTTGCACTTGTGTTGGTGCAGGAAACCACTTTTGCACTTGTATTAGTGTGGAAAAACCACTTTTCGCACTTGTGTTAGTGTTGAAAAACCACTTTTCGCACTTGTGTTAGTGTTGAAAAACCACTTTTCGCACTTGTGTTAGTGTTGAAAAACCACTTTTCGCACTTGTGTTGGTGCAGGAAACCACTTTTGCACTTGTATTAGTGTGGAAAAAACACTTTTTGCACTTGTGATAGTGTTGAAAAACCACTTTTCGCACTTGTGTTAGTGTTGAAAAACCACTTTTCGCACTTGTGTTAGTGTTGAAAAACCACTTTTCGCACTTGTGTTAGTGTTGAAAAACCACTTTTCGCACTTGTGTTGGTGCAGGAAACCACTTTTGCACTTGTATTAGTGTGGAAAAAACACTTTTCGCACTTGTGTTAGTGTTGAAAAACCACTTTTCGCACTTGTGTTAGTGTTGAAAAACCACTTTTCGCACTTGTGTTGGTGCAGGAAACC
Source organism: Myxine glutinosa (assembly GCF_964187855.1). Taxonomy (NCBI): domain Eukaryota; kingdom Metazoa; phylum Chordata; class Myxini; order Myxiniformes; family Myxinidae; genus Myxine; species Myxine glutinosa. The sequence continues at coordinate 59,230 of NW_027618725.1, forward strand.
ACTTTTGCACTTGTATTAGTGTGGAAAAAACACTTTTCGCACTTGTGTTAGTGTTGAAAAACAACTTTTCGCACTTGTTTTAGTGTTGAAAAACCACTTTTCACACTTGTGTTGGTGCAGGAAACCACTTTTGCACTTGTGTTGGTGCAGGAAACCACTTTTCGCACTTGTGTTGCTGTTGAAAAACCACTTTTCGCACTTGTGTTAGTGTTGAAAAACAACTTTTCGCACTTGTGTTGGTGCAGGAAACCACTTTTGCACTTGTATTAGTGTGGAAAAAACACTTCGCACTTGTGTTAGTGTTGAAAAACCACTATCGCACTTGTGTTAGTGTTGAAAATCCACTTTTCACACTTGTGTTAGTGTTGAAAAACCACTTTTCGCACTTGTGTTAGTGTTGAAAAACCACTTTTCGCACTTGTATTAGTGTTGAAAAACCACTTTTCGCACTTGTGTTAGTGTTGAAAAACCACTTTTCGCACTTGTGTTAGTGTTGAAAAACCACTTTTCGCACTTGTGTTGGTGCAGGAAACCACTTTTGCACTTGTATTAGTGTGGAAAAAACACTTTTCGCACTTGTGTTGCTGTTGAAAAACCACTTTTCGCACTTGTGTTAGTGTTGAAAAACCACTTTTCGCACTTGTGTTGGTGCAGGAAACCACTTTTGCACTTGTATTAGTGTGGAAAAAACACTTCGCACTTGTGTTAGTGTTGAAAAATCACTATCGCACTTGTGTTAGTGTTGAAAATCCACTTTTCACACTTGTGTTAGTGTTGAAAAACCACTTTTCGCACTTGTGTTAGTGTTGAAAAACCACTTTTCGCACTTGTGTTAGTGTTGAAAAACCACCTTTTCGCACTTGTGTTAGTGTTGAAAAACCACTTTTCGCAATTGTGTTGGTGCAGGAAACCACTTTTGCACTTGTATTAGTGTGGAAAAACACTTTTCGCACTTGTGTTAGTGTTGAAAAACCACTTTTCGCACTTGTGTTAGTGTTGAAAAACCACTTTTCGCACTTGTGTTAGTGTTGAAAAACCACTTTTCGCACTTGTGTTAGTGTTGAAAAACTACTTTTCGCACTTGTGTTGGTGCAGGAAACCACTTTTGCACTTGTATTAGTGTGGAAAAAACACTTTTCGCACTTGTGTTAGTGTTGAAAAACCACTTTTCGCACTTGTGTTAGTGTTGAAAAACCACTTTTCGCACTTGTGTTAGTGTTGAAAAACCACTTTTCGCACTTGTGTTGGTGCAGGAAACCACTGTTGCACTTGTATTAGTGTGGAAAAAACACTTTTCGCACTTGTGTTAGTGTTAAAAAACCACTTTTCGCACTTGTGTTGGAGCAGGAAACCACTTTTGCACTTGTATTAGTGTGGAAAAAACACTTTTCGCACTTGTGTTAGTTTTGAAAAACCACTTTTCGCACTTGTGTTAGTGTTGAAAAACCACTTTTCGCACTTGTGTTGGTGCAGGAAACCACTTTTGCACTTGTGTTAGTGTTGAAAAACTACTTTTCGCACTTGTGTTAGTGTTGAAAAACCACTTTTTGCACTTGTGTTGGTGCAGGAAACCACTTTTGCACTTGTATGAGTGTGGAAAAAACACTTTTTGCACTTGTGATAGTGTTGAAAAACCACTTTTCGCACTTGTGTTAGTGTTGAAAAACCACTTTTCGCACTTGTGTTAGTGTTGAAAAACCACTTTTCGCACTTGTGTTAATGTTGAAAAACCACTTTTCGCACTTGTGTTGGTGCAGGAAACCACTTTTGCACTTGTATTAGTGTGGAAAAACACTTTTCGCACTTGTGTTAGTGTTGAAAAACCACTTTTCGCACTTGTGTTAGTGTTGAAAAACCACTTTTCGCACTTGTGTTGGTGCAGGAAACCACTTTTGCACTTGTATTAGTGTGGAAAAAACACTTTTTGCACTTGTGATAGTGTTGAAAAACCACTTTTCGCACTTGTGTTAGTGTTGAAAAACCACTTTTCGCACTTGTGTTAGTGTTGAAAAACCACTTTTCGCACTTGTGTTAGTGTTGAAAAACCACTTTTTGCACTTGTGTTGGTGCAGGAAACCACTTTTGCACTTGTATTAGTGTGGAAAAAACACTTTTCGTACTTGTGTTAGTGTTGAAAAACCACTTTTCGCACTTGTGTTAGTGTTAAAAAACCACTTTTCGCACTTGTGTTGGAGCAGGAAACCACTTTTGCACTTGTATTAGTGTGGAAAAAACACTTTTCGCACTTGTGTTAGTGTTGAAAAACCACTTTTCGCACTTGTGTTAGTGTTGAAAAACCACTTTTCGCACTTGTGTTGGAGCAGGAAACCACTTTTGCACTTGTATTAGTGTTGAAAAACCACTTTTCGCACTTGTGTTAGTGTTGAAAAACCACTTTTCGCACTTGTGTTAGTGTTGAAAAACCACTTTTCGCACTTGTGTTAGTGTTGAAAAACTACTTTTCGCACTTGTGTTGGTGCAGGAAACCACTTTTGCACTTGTATTAGTGTGGAAAAAACACTTTTCGCACTTGTGTTAGTGTTGAAAAACCACTTTTCGCACTTGTGTTAGTGTTGAAAAACCACTTTTCGCACTTGTGTTAGTGTTGAAAAACCACTTTTTGCACTTGTGTTGGTGCAGGAAACCACTTTTGCACTTGTATTAGTGTGGAAAAAACACTTTTCGTACTTGTGTTAGTGTTGAAAAACCACTTTTCGCACTTGTGGTAGTGTTAAAAAACCACTTTTCGCACTTGTGTTGGAGCAGGAAACCACTTTTGCACTTGTATTAGTGTGGAAAAAACACTTTTCGCACTTGTGTTAGTGTTGAAAAACCACTTTTCGCACTTGTGTTGGAGCAGGAAACCACTTTTGCACTTGTATTAGTGTTGAAAAACCACTTTTCGCACTTGTGTTAGTGTTGAAAAACCACTTTTCGCACTTGTGTTAGTGTTGAAAAACCACTTTTCGCACTTGTGTTAGTGTTGAAAAACTACTTTTCGCACTTGTGTTGGTGCAGGAAACCACTTTTGCACTTGTATTAGTGTGGAAAAAACACTTTTCGCACTTGTGTTAGTGTTGAAAAACCACTTTTCGCACTTGTGTTAGTGTTGAAAAACCACGTTTCGCACTTGTGTTAGTGTTGAAAAACCACTTTTCGCACTTGTGTTATTGTTGAAAAACCACTTTTCGCACTTGTGTTAGTGTTGAAAAACCACTTTTCGCACTTGTGTTGGTGCAGGAAACCACTTTTGCACTTGTATTAGTGTGGAAAAACCACTTTTCGCACTTGTGTTAGTGTTGAAAAACCACTTTTCGCACTTGTGTTAGTGTTGAAAAACCACTTTTCGCACTTGTGTTAGTGTTAAAAAACCACTTTTCGCACTTGTGTTGGAGCAGGAAACCACTTTTGCACTTGTATTAGTGTGGAAAAAACACTTTTCGCACTTGTGTTAGTGTTGAAAAACCACTTTTCGCACTTGTGTTAGTGTTGAAAAACCACTTTTCGCACTTGTGTTGGAGCAGGAAACCACTTTTGCACTTGTATTAGTGTTGAAAAACCACTTTTCGCACTTGTGTTAGTGTTGAAAAACCACTTTTCGCACTTGTGTTAGTGTTGAAAAACCACTTTTCGCACTTGTGTTAGTGTTGAAAAACTACTTTTCGCACTTGTGTTGGTGCAGGAAACCACTTTTGCACTTGTATTAGTGTGGAAAAAACACTTTTCGCACTTGTGTTAGTGTTGAAAAACCACTTTTCGCACTTGTGTTAGTGTTGAAAAACCACTTTTCGCACTTGTGTTAGTGTTGAAAAACCACTTTTCGCACTTGTGTTAGTGTTGAAAAACCACTTTTCGCACTTGTGTTAGTGTTGAAAAACCACTTTTCGCACTTGTGTTAGTGTTGAAAAACCACTTTTTGCACTTGTGTTGGTGCAGGAAACCACTTTTGCACTTGTATTAGTGTGGAAAAAACTATTTTCGTACTTGTGTTAGTGTTGAAAAACCACTTTTCGCACTTGTGTTAGTGTTAAAAAACCACTTTTCGCACTTGTGTTGGAGCAG
>NW_027618726.1:0-63273 GCF_964187855.1 Myxine glutinosa
GCGAAAAGTGGTTTTTCAACACAATCACAAGTGCAAAAAGTGTTTTTTCCACACTAATACAAGTGCAAAAGTGGTTTCCTGCACCATCACAAGTGCGAAAAGTGGTTTTTCAACACTAACACGAGTGCGAAAAGTGGTTTTTCAACACTAACACAAGTGCGAAAAGTGGTTTTTCAACACTAACACAAGTGCGAAAAGTGGTTTTTCAACACAATCACAAGCGCAAAAAGTGTTTTTTCCACACTAATACAAGTGCAAAAGTGGTTTCCTGCACCATCACAAGTGCGAAAAGTGGTTTTTCAACACGAACACAGGTGCGAAAAGTGGTTTTTCAACACTAACACAAGTGCGAAAAGTGGTTTTTCAACACTAACACAAGTGCGAAAAGTGGTTTTTCAACACTATCACAAGTGCAAAAAGTGTTTTTTTCCACACTAATACAAGTGCAAAAGTGGTTTCCTGCACCAACACAAGTGCGAAAAGTGGTTTTTCAACACTAACACAAGTGCGAAAAGTGGTTTTTCAACACTAACACAAGTGCGAAAAGTGGTTTTTCAACACTAACACAAGTGCGAAAAGTGCTTTTCAACACTAACACAAGTGCGAAAAGTGTTTTTTCCACACTAATACAAGCGCAAAAGTGGTTTCCTGCACCAACACAAGTGCGAAAAGTGGTTTTTCAACACTAACACAAGTGCGAAAAGTGGTTTTTCAACACTAACACAAGTGCGAAAAGTGGTTTTTCAACACTATCACAAGTGCAAAAAGTGTTTTTTCCACACTAATACAAGTGCAAAAGTGGTTTCCTGCACCAACACAAGTGCAAAAAGTGCTTTTTCAACACTAACACAAGTGCGAAAAGTGGTTTTTCAACACTAACACAAGTGCGAAAGTGCTTTTTCCACACTAATACAAGTGCCACTAATACAAGTGCAAAAGTGGTTTCCTGCACCAACACAAGTGCGAAAAGTGGCTTTTCAACACTAACACAAGTGCGAAAAGTGTTTTTTCCACACTAATACAGGTGCAAAAGTGGTTTCCTGCACAACACAAATACGAAAAGTGGTTTTTCAACACTAACACAAGTGCGAAAAGTGGTTTTTCCACACTATCACAAGTGCAAAAAGTGTTTTTTTCCACACTAATACAAGTGCAAAAGTGGTTTCCTGCACCAACACAAGTGCGAAAAGTGGTTTTTCAACACTAACACAAGTGCAAAAGTGGTTTTTCAACACTAACACAAGTGCGAAAAGTGTTTTTCCACACTAATACAAGTGCAAAAGTGGTTTCCTGCACCAACACAAGTGCGAAAAGTGGTTTTTAAACACTAACAGAAGTGCGAAAAGTGGTTTTTCAACACTATCACAAGAGCAAAAAGTGTTTTTCCACACTAATACAAGTGCAAAGTGGTTTCCTGCACCAACACAAGTGCGAAAAGTGGTTTTTCAACACTAACACAAGTGCGAAAAGTGGTTTTTCAACACGAACACAAGTGCGAAAAGTGGTTTTTTCAACACTAACACAAGTGCGAAAAGTGTTTTTCAACACTAACACAAGTGCGAAAAGTGGTTTTTCAACACTAACACAAGTGCAAAAAGTGTTTTTTCACACTAATACAAGTGCAAAAGTGGTTTCCTGCACCAACACAAGTGCGAAAAGTGGTTTTTCAACACTAACACAAGTGCGAAAAGTGGTTTTTCAACACTATCGCAAGTGCAAAAAGTGTTTTTTCCACAATAATACAAGTGCAAAAGTGGTTTGCTGCATCAACACAAGTGCGAAAAGTGGTTTTTCAACACTAACGCAAGTGCGAAAAAGTGGTTTTTCAACACTAACGCAAGTGCGAAAAGTGGTTTTTCAACACTAACACAAGTGCGAAAAGTGGTTTTTCAACACTAACAAGTGCGAAAAGTGGTTTTTCAACACTAACACAAGTGCAAAAAGTGGTTTTTCCACACTAATACAAGTGCAAAAGTGGTTTCCTGCACCAACACAAGTGCGAAAAGTGGTTTTTCAACACTAACACAAGTGCGAAAAGTGGTTTTTCAACACAATCACAAGTGCAAAAAGTGTTTTTTCCACACTAATACAAGTGCAAAAGTGGTTTCCTGCACCATCACAAGTGCGAAAAGTGGTTTTTCAACACTAACACAAGTGCGAAAAGTGTTTTTCAACACTAACACAAGTGCGAAAAGTGGTTTTTCAACACTAACACAAGTGCGAAAAAGTGTTTTTCAACACAATCACAAGTGCAAAAAGTGTTTTTTCCACACTAATACAAGTGCAAAAGTGTTTCCTGCACCCATCACAAGTGCGAAAAGTGGTTTTTCAACACGAACACAGGTGCGAAAAGTGGTTTTTCAACACTAACACAAGTGCGAAAAGTGGTTTTTCAACACTAACACAAGTGCGAAAAGTGGTTTTTCAACACTATCACAAGTGCAAAAAGTGTTTTTTCCCACACTAATACAAGTGCAAAAGTGGTTTCCTGCACCAACACAAGTGCGAAAAGTGGTTTTTCAACACTAACACAAGTGCGAAAAGTGGTTTTTCAACACTATCGCAAGTGCAAAAAGTGTTTTTTCCACAATAATACCAGTGCAAAAGTGGTTTGCTGCATCAACACAAGTGCGAAAAGTTTTTTCAACACTAACGCAAGTGCGAAAAGTGGTTTTTCAACACTAACGCAAGTGCGAAAAGTGGTTTTTCAACACTAACACAAGTGCGAAAAGTGGTTTTTCAACACTAACACAAGTGCGAAAAGTGGTTTTTCAACACTAACACAAGTGCAAAAAAGTGGTTTTTCCACACTAATACAAGTGCAAAAGTGGTTTCCTGCACCAACACAAGTGCGAAAAGTGGTTTTTCAACACTAACACAAGTGCGAAAAGTGGTTTTTCAACACAATCACAAGTGCAAAAAGTGTTTTTTCCACACTAATACAAGTGCAAAAGTGGTTTCCTGCACCATCACAAGTGCGAAAAGTGGTTTTTCAACACTAACACAAGTGCGAAAAGTGGTTTTTCAACACTAACACAAGTGCGAAAAGTGGTTTTTCAACACTAACACAAGTGCGAAAAGTGGTTTTTCAACACAATCACAAGTGCAAAAAGTGTTTTTTCCACACTAATACAAGTGCAAAAGTGGTTTCCTGCACCATCACAAGTGCGAAAAGTGGTTTTTCAACACGAACACAGGTGCGAAAAGTGGTTTTTCAACACTAACACAAGTGCGAAAAGTGGTTTTTCAACACTAACACAAGTGCGAAAAGTGGTTTTTCAACACTATCACAAGTGCAAAAAGTGTTTTTTCCACACTAATACAAGTGCAAAAGTGGTTTCCTGCACCAACACAAGTGCGAAAAGTGGTTTTTCAACACTATCGCAAGTGCAAAAAGTGTTTTTTCCACAATAATACAAGTGCAAAAGTGGTTTGCTGCATCAACACAAGTGCGAAAAGTGGTTTTTCAACACTAACGCAAGTGCGAAAAGTGGTTTTTCAACACTAACACAAGTGCGAAAAGTGGTTTTTCAACACTAACACAAGTGCGAAAAGTGGTTTTTCAACACTAACACAAGTGCAAAAAGTGGTTTTTCCACACTAATACAAGTGCAAAAGTGGTTTCCTGCACCAACACAAGTGCGAAAAGTGGTTTTTCAACACTAACACAAGTGCGAAAAGTGGTTTTTCAACACAATCACAAGTGCAAAAAGTGTTTTTTCCACACTAATACAAGTGCAAAAGTGGTTTCCTGCACCATCACAAGTGCGAAAAGTGGTTTTTCAACACTAACACAAGTGCGAAAAGTGGTTTTTCAACACTAACACAAGTGCGAAAAGTGGTTTTTCAACACTAACACAAGTGCGAAAAGTGGTTTTTCAACACAATCACAAGTGCAAAAAGTGTTTTTTCCACACTAATACAAGTGCAAAAGTGGTTTCCTGCACCATCACAAGTGCGAAAAGTGGTTTTTCAACACGAACACAGGTGCGAAAAGTGGTTTTTCAACACTAACACAAGTGCGAAAAGTGGTTTTTCAACACTAACACAAGTGCGAAAAGTGGTTTTTCAACACTATCACAAGTGCAAAAAGTGTTTTTTCCACACTAATACAAGTGCAAAAGTGGTTTCCTGCACCAACACAAGTGCGAAAAGTGGTTTTTCAACACTAACACAAGTGCGAAAAGTGGTTTTTCAACACTAACACAAGTGCGAAGTGTTTTTTCCACACTAATACAAGTGCAAAAGTGGTTTCCTGCACCAACACAAGTGCGAAAAGTGGTTTTTCAACACTAACACAAGTGCAAAAAGTGGTTTTTCAACACTAACACAAGTGCGAAAAGTGGTTTTTCAACACTAACACAAGTGCGAAAAGTGGTTTTTCAACACTAACACAAGTGCAAAAAGTGGTTTTTCCACACTAATACAAGTGCAAAAGTGGTTTCCTGCACCAACACAAGTGCGAAAAGTGGTTTTTCAACACTAACACATATTGCGAAAAGTGGTTTTTCAACACTATCACAAGTGCAAAAAGTGTTTTTTCCACACTAATACAAGTGCAAAAGTGGTTTCCTGCACCAACACAAGTGCAAAAAGTGGTTTTTTAACACTAACACAAGTGCGAAAAGTGGTTTTTCAACACTAACACAAGTGCGAAAAGTGGTTTTTCAACACTAACACAAGTGCGAAAAGTGGTTTTTCAACACTAACACAAGTGCGAAAAGTGGTTTTCAACACTAACACAAGTGCGAAAAGTGTTTTTTCCACACTAATACAAGTGCAAAAGTGGTTTCCTGCACCAACACAAGTGCGAAAAGTGGTTTTTCAACACTAACACAAGTGCGAAAAGTGGTTTTTCAACACTAACACAAGTGCGAAAAGTGGTTTTTCAACACTATCACAAGTGCAAAAAGTGTTTTTTCCACACTAATACAAGTGCAAAAGTGGTTTCCTGCACCAACACAAGTGCGAAAAGTGCTTTTTCAACACTAACACAAGTGCGAAAAGTGGTTTTTCAACACTAACACAAGTGCAAAAAGTGTTTTTTCCACACTAATACAAGTGCAAAAGTGGTTTCCTGCACCAACACAAGTGCGAAAAGTGGTTTTTCAACACTAACACAAGTGCGAAAAGTGGTTTTTCCACACTAATACAAGTGCAAAAGTGGTTTCCTGCACCAACACAAGTGCGAAAAGTGGTTTTTCAACACTAACACAAGTGCGAAAAGTGTTTTTTCCACACTAATACAGGTGCAAAAGTGGTTTCCTGCACCAACACAAGTGCAAAAAGTGGTTTTTCAACACTAACACAAGTGCGAAAAGTGGTTTTTCAACACTATCACAAGTGCAAAAAGTGTTTTTTCCACACTAATACAAGTGCAAAAGTGGTTTCCTGCACCAACATAAGTGCGAAAAGTGGTTTTTCAACACTAACACAAGTGCGAAAAGTGGTTTTTCAACACTAACACAAGTGCGAAAAGTGGTTTTTCCACACTAATACAAGTGCAAAAGTGGTTTCCTGCACCAACACAAGTGCGAAAAGTGGTTTTTAAACACTAACAGAAGTGCGAAAAGTGGTTTTTCAACACTATCACAAGAGCAAAAAGTGTTTTTTCCACACTAATACAAGTGCAAAAGTGGTTTCCTGCACCAACACAAGTGCGAAAAGTGGTTTTTCAACACCAACACAAGTGCGAAAAGTGGTTTTTCAACACTAACACAAGTGCGAAAAGTGGTTTTTCAACACTAACACAAGTGCGAAAAGTGGTTTTTCAACACTAACACAAGTGCGAAAAGTGGTTTTTCAACACTAACACAAGTGCGAAAAGTGTTTTTCCACACTAATACAAGTGCAAAAGTGGTTTCCTGCACCAACACAAGTGCGAAAAGTGGTTTTTCAACACTAACACAAGTGCGAAAAGTGGTTTTTCAACACTATCGCAAGTGCAAAAAGTGTTTTTTCCACAATAATACAAGTGCAAAAGTGGTTTGCTGCACCAACACATGTGCGAAAAGTGGTTTTTCAACACTAACACAAGTGCGAAAAGTGGTTTTTCAACACTAACACAAGTGCGAAAAGTGGTTTTTCAACACTAACACAAGTGCGAAAAGTGGTTTTTCAACACTAACACAAGTGCAAAAAGTGGTTTTTCCACACTAATACAAGTGCAAAAGTGGTTTCCTGCACCAACACAAGTGCGAAAAGTGGTTTTTCAACACTAACACAAGTGCGAAAAGTGGTTTTTCAACACAATCACAAGTGCAAAAAGTGTTTTTTCCACACTAATACAAGTGCAAAAGTGGTTTCCTGCACCATCACAAGTGCGAAAAGTGGTTTTTCAACACTAACACAAGTGCGAAAAGTGGTTTTTCAACACTAAAACAAGTGCGAAAAGTGGTTTTTCAACACTAACACAAGTGCGAAAAGTGGTTTTTCAACACTATCACAAGTGCAAAAAGTGTTTTTTCCACACTAATACAAGTGCAAAAGTGGTTTCCTGCACCAACACAAGTGCGAAAAGTGGTTTTTCAACACTAACACAAGTGCGAAAAGTGGTTTTTCAACACTAACACAAGTGCGAAGTGTTATTTCCACACTAATACAAGTGCAAAAGTGGTTCCCTGCACCAACACAAGTGCGAAAAGTGGTTTCCTGCACCAACACAAGTGCGAAAAGTGGTTTTTCAACATTAACACAAGTGCGAAAAGTGGTTTTTCAACACTAACACAAGTGCGAAAAGTGGTTTTTCAACACTATCACAAGTGCAAAAAGTGTTTTTTCCACACTAATACAAGTGCAAAAGTGGTTTCCTGCACCAACACAAGTGCGAAAAGTGCTTTTTCAACACTAACACAAGTGCGAAAAGTGGTTTTTCAACACTAACACATGTGCGAAAAGTGTTTTTTCCACACTAATACAAGTGCAAAAGTGGTTTCCTGCACCAACACAAGTGCGAAAAGTGGTTTTTCAACACTAACACAAGCGCGAAAAGTGGTTTTCCACACTAATACAAGTGCAAAAGTGGTTTCCTGCACCAACACAAGTGCGAAAAGTGGTTTTTCAACACTAACACAAGTGCGAAAAGTGTTTTTTCCACACTAATACAGGTGCAAAAGTGGTTTCCTGCACCAACACAAGTGCGAAAAGTGGTTTTTCAACACTAACACAAGTGCGAAAAGTGGTTTTTCAACACTATCACAAGTGCAAAAAGTGTTTTTTCCACATTAATACAAGTGCAAAAGTGGTTTCCTGCACCAACACAAGTGCGAAAAGTGGTTTTTCAACACTAACACAAGTGCGAAAAGTGGTTTTTCAACACTAACACAAGTGCGAAAAGTGGTTTTTCCACACTAATACAAGTGCAAAAGTGGTTTCCTGCACCAACACAAGTGCGAAAAGTGGTTTTTAAACACTAACTGAAGTGCGAAAAGTGGTTTTTCAACACTATCACAAGAGCAAAAAGTGTTTTTTCCACACTAATACAAGTGCAAAAGTGGTTTCCTGCACCAACACAAGTGCGAAAAGTGGTTTTTCAACACTAACACAAGTGTGAAAAGTGGTTTTTCAACACTAACACAAGTGCGAAAAGTGGTTTTTCAACACTAACACAAGTGCGAAAAGTGGTTTTTCAACACTAACACAAGTGCGAAAAGTGGTTTTTCAACACTAACACAAGTGCGAAAAGTGTTTTTTCCACACTAATACAAGTGCAAAAGTGGTTTCCTGCACCAACACAAGTGCGAAAAGTGGTTTTTCAACACTAACACAAGTGCGAAAAGTGGTTTTTCAACACTATCGCAAGTGCAAAAAGTGTTTTTTCCACAATAATACAAGTGCAAAAGTGGTTTGCTGCACCAACACAAGTGCGAAAAGTGGTTTTTCAACACTAACACAAGTGCGAAAAGTGGTTTTTCAACACTAACACAAGTGCGAAAAGTGGTTTTTCAACACTAACACAAGTGTGAAAAGTGGTTTTTCAACAATAACACAAGTGCAAAAAGTGGTTTTTCCACACTAATACAAGTGCAAAAGTGGTTTCCTGCACCAACACAAGTGCGAAAAGTAGTTTTTCAACACTAACACAAGTGCGAAAAGTGGTTTTTCAACACTAACACAAGTGCGAAAAGTGTTTTTTCCACACTAATACAAGTGCAAAAGTGGTTTCCTGCACCAACACAAGTGCGAAAAGTGGTTTTTCAACACTAACACAAGTGCGAAAAGTGGTTTTTCAACACAATCACAAGTGCAAAAAGTGTTTTTTCCACACTAATACAAGTGCGAAAAGTGGTTTTTCAACACTAACACAAGTGTGAAAAGTGTTTTTTCCACACTAATACAGGTGCAAAAGTGGTTTCCTGCACCAACACAACTGCGAAAAGTGGTTTTTCAACACTAACACAAGTGCGAAAAGTGGTTTTTCAACACTATCACAAGTGCAAAAAGTGTTTTTTCCACACTAATACAAGTGCAAAAGTGGTTTCCTGCACCAACATAAGTGCGAAAAGTGGTTTTTCAACACTAACACAAGTGCGAAAAGTGGTTTTTCAACACTAACACAAGTGCGAAAAGTGGTTTTTCCACACTAATACAAGTGCAAAAGTGGTTTCCTGCACCAACACAAGTGCGAAAAGTGGTTTTTAAACACTAACAGAAGTGCGAAAAGTGGTTTTTCAACACTATCACAAGAGCAAAAAGTGTTTTTTCCACACTAATACAAGTGCAAAAGTGGTTTCCTGCACCAACACAAGTGCGAAAAGTGGTTTTTCAACACTAACACAAGTGCGAAAAGTGGTTTTTCAACACTAACACAAGTGCGAAAAGTGGTTTTTCAACACTAACACAAGTGCGAAAAGTGGTTTTTCAACACTAACACAAGTGCGAAAAGTGGTTTTTCAACACTAACACAAGTGCGAAAAGTGTTTTTTCCACACTAATACAAGTGCAAAAGTGGTTTCCTGCACCAACACAAGTGCGAAAAGTGGTTTTTCAACACTAACACAAGTGCGAAAAGTGGTTTTTCAACACTATCGCAAGTGCAAAAAGTGTTTTTTCCACAATAATACAAGTGCAAAAGTGGTTTGCTGCACCAACACAAGTGCAAAAAGTGGTTTTTCAACACTAACACAAGTGCGAAAAGTGGTTTTTCAACACTAACAGAAGTGCGAAAAGTGGTTTTTCAACACTAACACAAGTGCGAAAAGTGGTTTTTCAACACTAACACAAGTGCAAAAAGTGGTTTTTCCACACTAATACAAGTGCAAAAGTGGTTTCCTGCACCAACACAAGTGCGAAGAGTGGTTTTTCAACACTAACACAAGTGCGAAAAGTGGTTTTTCAACACAATCACAAGTGCAAAAAGTGTTTTTTCCACACTAATACAAGTGCAAAAGTGGTTTCCTGCACCATCACAAGTGCGAAAAGTGGTTTTTCAACACTAACACAAGTGCGAAAAGTGGTTTTTCAACACTAACACAAGTGCGAAAAGTGGTTTTTCAACACTAACACAAGTGCGAAAAGTGGTTTTTCAACACTATCACAAGTGCAAAAAGTGTTTTTTCCACAATAATACAAGTGCAAAAGTGGTTTCCTGCACCAACACAAGTGCGAAAAGTGGTTTATCAACACTAACACAAGTGCGAAAAGTGGTTTTTCAACACTAACACAAGTGCGAAGTGTTATTTCCACACTAATACAAGTGCAAAAGTGGTTCCCTGCACCAACACAAGTGCGAAAAGTGGTTTTTCAACACTAACACAAGTGCGAAAAGTGGTTTTTCAACACTAACACAAGTGCGAAAAGCGGTTTTTCAACACTAACACAAGTGCGAAAAGTGGTTTTTCAACACTAACACAAGTGCGAAAAGTGTTTTTCCACACTAATACAAGTGCAAAAGTGGTTTCCTGCACCAACACAAGTGCGAAAAGTGGTTTTTCAACACTAACACAAGTGCGAAAAGTGGTTTTTCAACACTATCGCAAGTGCAAAAAGTGTTTTTTCCACAATAATACAAGTGCAAAAGTGGTTTGCTGCACCAACACATGTGCGAAAAGTGGTTTTTCAACACTAACACAAGTGCGAAAAGTGGTTTTTCAACACTAACACAAGTGCGAAAAGTGGTTTTTCAACACTAACACAAGTGCGAAAAGTGGTTTTTCAACACTAACACAAGTGCAAAAAGTGGTTTTTCCACACTAATGCAAGTGCAAAAGTGGTTTCCTGCACCAACACAAGTGCGAAAAGTGGTTTTTCAACACTAACACAAGTGCGAAAAGTGGTTTTTCAACACAATCACAAGTGCAAAAAGTGTTTTTTCCACACTAATACAAGTGCAAAAGTGGTTTCCTGCACCATCACAAGTGCGAAAAGTGGTTTTTCAACACTAACACAAGTGCGAAAAGTGGTTTTTCAACACTAAAACAAGTGCGAAAAGTGGTTTTTCAACACTAACACAAGTGCGAAAAGTGGTTTTTCAACACTATCACAAGTGCAAAAAGTGTTTTTTCCACACTAATACAAGTGCAAAAGTGGTTTCCTGCACCAACACAAGTGCGAAAAGTGGTTTTTCAACACTAACACAAGTGCGAAAAGTGGTTTTTCAACACTAACACAAGTGCGAAGTGTTATTTCCACACTAATACAAGTGCAAAAGTGGTTCCCTGCACCAACACAAGTGCGAAAAGTGGTTTCCTGCACCAACACAAGTGCGAAAAGTGGTTTTTCAACATTAACACAAGTGCGAAAAGTGGTTTTTCAACACTAACACAAGTGCGAAAAGTGGTTTTTCAACACTATCACAAGTGCAAAAAGTGTTTTTTCCACACTAATACAAGTGCAAAAGTGGTTTCCTGCACCAACACAAGTGCGAAAAGTGCTTTTTCAACACTAACACAAGTGCGAAAAGTGGTTTTTCAACACTAACACATGTGCGAAAAGTGTTTTTTCCACACTAATACAAGTGCAAAAGTGGTTTCCTGCACCAACACAAGTGCGAAAAGTGGTTTTTCAACACTAACACAAGCGCGAAAAGTGGTTTTCCACACTAATACAAGTGCAAAAGTGGTTTCCTGCACCAACACAAGTGCGAAAAGTGGTTTTTCAACACTAACACAAGTGCGAAAAGTGTTTTTTCCACACTAATACAGGTGCAAAAGTGGTTTCCTGCACCAACACAAGTGCGAAAAGTGGTTTTTCAACACTAACACAAGTGCGAAAAGTGGTTTTTCAACACTATCACAAGTGCAAAAAGTGTTTTTTCCACATTAATACAAGTGCAAAAGTGGTTTCCTGCACCAACACAAGTGCGAAAAGTGGTTTTTCAACACTAACACAAGTGCGAAAAGTGGTTTTTCAAAACTAACACAAGTGCGAAAAGTGGTTTTTCCACACTAATACAAGTGCAAAAGTGGTTTCCTGCACCAACACAAGTGCGAAAAGTGGTTTTTAAACACTAACTGAAGTGCGAAAAGTGGTTTTTCAACACTATCACAAGAGCAAAAAGTGTTTTTTCCACACTAATACAAGTGCAAAAGTGGTTTCCTGCACCAACACAAGTGCGAAAAGTGGTTTTTCAACACTAACACAAGTGTGAAAAGTGGTTTTTCAACACTAACACAAGTGCGAAAAGTGGTTTTTCAACACTAACACAAGTGCGAAAAGTGGTTTTTCAACACTAACACAAGTGCGAAAAGTGGTTTTTCAACACTAACACAAGTGCGAAAAGTGTTTTTTCCACACTAATACAAGTGCAAAAGTGGTTTCCTGCACCAACACAAGTGCGAAAAGTGGTTTTTCAACACTAACACAAGTGCGAAAAGTGGTTTTTCAACACTATCGCAAGTGCAAAAAGTGTTTTTTCCACAATAATACAAGTGCAAAAGTGGTTTGCTGCACCAACACAAGTGCGAAAAGTGGTTTTTCAACACTAACACAAGTGCGAAAAGTGGTTTTTCAACACTAACACAAGTGCGAAAAGTGGTTTTTCAACACTAACACAAGTGCGAAAAGTGGTTTTTCAACAATAACACAAGTGCAAAAAGTGGTTTTTCCACACTAATACAAGTGCAAAAGTGGTTTCCTGCACCAACACAAGTGCGAAAAGTAGTTTTTCAACACTAACACAAGTGCGAAAAGTGGTTTTTCAACACTAACACAAGTGCGAAAAGTGTTTTTTCCACACTAATACAAGTGCAAAAGTGGTTTCCTGCACCAACACAAGTGCGAAAAGTGGTTTTTCAACACTAACACAAGTGCGAAAAGTGGTTTTTCAACACAATCACAAGTGCAAAAAGTGTTTTTTCCACACTAATACAAGTGCGAAAAGTGGTTTTTCAACACTAACACAAGTGTGAAAAGTGTTTTTTCCACACTAATACAGGTGCAAAAGTGGTTTCCTGCACCAACACAAGTGCGAAAAGTGGTTTTTCAACACTAACACAAGTGCGAAAAGTGGTTTTTCAACACTATCACAAGTGCAAAAAGTGTTTTTTCCACACTAATACAAGTGCAAAAGTGGTTTCCTGCACCAACATAAGTGCGAAAAGTGGTTTTTCAACACTAACACAAGTGCGAAAAGTGGTTTTTCAACACTAACACAAGTGCGAAAAGTGGTTTTTCCACACTAATACAAGTGCAAAAGTGGTTTCCTGCACCAACACAAGTGCGAAAAGTGGTTTTTAAACACTAACAGAAGTGCGAAAAGTGGTTTTTCAACACTATCACAAGAGCAAAAAGTGTTTTTTCCACACTAATACAAGTGCAAAAGTGGTTTCCTGCACCAACACAAGTGCGAAAAGTGGTTTTTCAACACTAACACAAGTGCGAAAAGTGGTTTTTCAACACTAACACAAGTGCGAAAAGTGGTTTTTCAACACTAACACAAGTGCGAAAAGTGGTTTTTCAACACTAACACAAGTGCGAAAAGTGGTTTTTCAACACTAACACAAGTGCGAAAAGTGTTTTTTCCACACTAATACAAGTGCAAAAGTGGTTTCCTGCACCAACACAAGTGCGAAAAGTGGTTTTTCAACACTAACACAAGTGCGAAAAGTGGTTTTTCAACACTATCGCAAGTGCAAAAAGTGTTTTTTCCACAATAATACAAGTGCAAAAGTGGTTTGCTGCACCAACACAAGTGCAAAAAGTGGTTTTTCAACACTAACACAAGTGCGAAAAGTGGTTTTTCAACACTAACACAAGTGCGAAAAGTGGTTTTTCAACACTAACACAAGTGCGAAAAGTGGTTTTTCAACACTAACACAAGTGCAAAAAGTGGTTTTTCCACACTAATACAAGTGCAAAAGTGGTTTCCTGCACCAACACAAGTGCGAAAAGTGCTTTTTCAACACTAACACAAGTGCGAAAAGTGGTTTTTCAACACAATCACAAGTGCAAAAAGTGTTTTTTCCACACTAATACAAGTGCAAAAGTGGTTTCCTGCACCATCACAAGTGCGAAAAGTGGTTTTTCAACACTAACACAAGTGCGAAAAGTGGTTTTTCAACACTAACACAAGTGCGAAAAGTGGTTTTTCAACACTAACACAAGTGCGAAAAGTGGTTTTTCAACACTATCACAAGTGCAAAAAGTGTTTTTTCCACACTAATACAAGTGCAAAAGTGGTTTCCTGCACCAACACAAGTGCGAAAAGTGGTTTTTCAACACTAACACAAGTGCGAAAAGTGGTTTTTCAACACTAACACAAGTGCGAAGTGTTATTTCCACACTAATACAAGTGCAAAAGTGGTTCCCTGCACCAACACAAGTGCGAAAAGTGGTTTCCTGCACCAACACAAGTGCGAAAAGTGGTTTTTCAACATTAACACAAGTGCGAAAAGTGGTTTTTCAACACTAACACAAGTGCGAAAAGTGGTTTTTCAACACTATCACAAGTGCAAAAAGTGTTTTTTCCACACTAATACAAGTGCAAAAGTGGTTTCCTGCACCAATACAAGTGCGAAAAGTGCTTTTTCAACACTAACACAAGTGCGAAAAGTGGTTTTTCAACACTAACACATGTGCGAAAAGTGTTTTTTCCACACTAATACAAGTGCAAAAGTGGTTTCCTGCACCAACACAAGTGCGAAAAGTGGTTTTTCAACACTAACACAAGCGCGAAAAGTGGTTTTTCCACACTAATACAAGTGCAAAAGTGGTTTCCTGCACCAACACAAGTGCGAAAAGTGGTTTTTCAACACTAACACAAGTGCGAAAAGTGTTTTTTCCACACTAATACAGGTGCAAAAGTGGTTTCCTGCACCAACACAAGTGCGAAAAGTGGTTTTTCAACACTAACACAAGTGCGAAAAGTGGTTTTTCAACACTATCACAAGTGCAAAAAGTGTTTTTTCCACACTAATACAAGTGCAAAAGTGGTTTCCTGCACCAACACAAGTGCGAAAAGTGGTTTTTCAACACTAACACAAGTGCGAAAAGTGGTTTTTCAACACTAACACAAGTGCGAAAAGTGGTTTTTCCACACTAATACAAGTGCAAAAGTGGTTTCCTGCACCAACACAAGTGCGAAAAGTGGTTTTTAAACACTAACAGAAGTGCGAAAAGTGGTTTTTCAACACTATCACAAGAGCAAAAAGTGTTTTTTCCACACTAATACAAGTGCAAAAGTGGTTTCCTGCACCAACACAAGTGCGAAAAGTGGTTTTTCAACACTAACACAAGTGTGAAAAGTGGTTTTTCAACACTAACACAAGTGCGAAAAGTGGTTTTTCAACACTAACACAAGTGCAAAAAGTGGTTTTTCAACACTAACACAAGTGCGAAAAGTGGTTTTTCAACACTAACACAAGTGCGAAAAGTGTTTTTTCCACACTAATACAAGTGCAAAAGTGGTTTCCTGCACCAACACAAGTGCGAAAAGTGGTTTTTCAACACTAACACAAGTGCGAAAAGTGGTTTTTCAACACTATCGCAAGTGCAAAAAGTGTTTTTTCCACAATAATACAAGTGCAAAAGTGGTTTGCTGCACCAACACAAGTGCGAAAAGTGGTTTTTCAACACTAACACAAGTGCGAAAAGTGGTTTTTCAACACTAACACAAGTGCGAAAAGTGGTTTTTCAACACTAACACAAGTGCGAAAAGTGGTTTTTCAACAATAACACAAGTGCAAAAAGTGGTTTTTCCACACTAATACAAGTGCAAAAGTGGTTTCCTGCACCAACACAAGTGCGAAAAGTAGTTTTTCAACACTAACACAAGTGCGAAAAGTGGTTTTTCAACACTAACACAAGTGCGAAAAGTGTTTTTTCCACACTAATACAAGTGCAAAAGTGGTTTCCTGCACCAACACAAGTGCGAAAAGTGGTTTTTCAACACTAACACAAGTGCGAAAAGTGGTTTTTCAACACAATCACAAGTGCAAAAAGTGTTTTTTCCACACTAATACAAGTGGAAAAGTGGTTTCCTGCACCAACACAAGTGCGAAAAGTGGTTTTTCAACACTAACACAAGTGCGAAAAGTGGTTTTTCAACACTATCACAAGTGTAAAAAGTGTTTTTTCCACACTAATACAAGTGCAGAAGTGGTTTCCTGCACCAACACAAGTGCGAAAAGTGGTTTTTCAACACTAACACAAGTGCGAAAAGTGGTTTTTCAACACTAACACAAGTGCGAAAAGTGGTTTTTCCACACTAATACAAGTGCAAAAGTGGTTTCCTGCAACAACACAAGTGCGAAAAGTGGTTTTTCAACACTAACACAAGTGCGAAAAGTGGTTTTTCCACACTAATACAAGTGCAAAAGTGGTTTCCTGCACCAACACAAGTGCGAAAAGTGGTTTTTCAACACTAACACAAGTGCGAAAAGTGTTTTTTCCACACTAATACAGGTGCAAAAGTGGTTTCCTGCACCAACACAAGTGCGAAAAGTGGTTTTTCAACACTAACACAAGTGCGAAAAGTGGTTTTTCAACACTATCACAAGTGCAAAAAGTGTTTTTTCCACACTAATACAAGTGCAAAAGTGGTTTCCTGCACCAACACAAGTGCGAAAAGTGGTTTTTCAACACTAACACAAGTGCGAAAAGTGGTTTTTCAACACTAACACAAGTGCGAAAAGTGGTTTTTCCACACTAATACAAGTGCAAAAGTGGTTTCCTGCACCAACACAAGTGCGAAAAGTGGTTTTTAAACACTAACAGAAGTGCGAAAAGTGGTTTTTCAACACTATCACAAGAGCAAAAAGTGTTTTTTCCACACTAATACAAGTGCAAAAGTGGTTTCCTGCACCAACACAAGTGCGAAAAGTGGTTTTTCAACACTAACACAAGTGTGAAAAGTGGTTTTTCAACACTAACACAAGTGCGAAAAGTGGTTTTTCAACACTAACACAAGTGCAAAAAGTGGTTTTTCAACACTAACACAAGTGCGAAAAGTGGTTTTTCAACACTAACACAAGTGCGAAAAGTGTTTTTTCCACACTAATACAAGTGCAAAAGTGGTTTCCTGCACCAACACAAGTGCGAAAAGTGGTTTTTCAACACTAACACAAGTGCGAAAAGTGGTTTTTCAACACTATCGCAAGTGCAAAAAGTGTTTTTTCCACAATAATACAAGTGCAAAAGTGGTTTGCTGCACCAACACAAGTGCGAAAAGTGGTTTTTCAACACTAACACAAGTGCGAAAAGTGGTTTTTCAACACTAACACAAGTGCGAAAAGTGGTTTTTCAACACTAACACAAGTGCGAAAAGTGGTTTTTCAACAATAACACAAGTGCAAAAAGTGGTTTTTCCACACTAATACAAGTGCAAAAGTGGTTTCCTGCACCAACACAAGTGCGAAAAGTAGTTTTTCAACACTAACACAAGTGCGAAAAGTGGTTTTTCAACACTAACACAAGTGCGAAAAGTGTTTTTTCCACACTAATACAAGTGCAAAAGTGGTTTCCTGCACCAACACAAGTGCGAAAAGTGGTTTTTCAACACTAACACAAGTGCGAAAAGTGGTTTTTCAACACAATCACAAGTGCAAAAAGTGTTTTTTCCACACTAATACAAGTGGAAAAGTGGTTTCCTGCACCAACACAAGTGCGAAAAGTGGTTTTTCAACACTAACACAAGTGCGAAAAGTGGTTTTTCAACACTATCACAAGTGTAAAAAGTGTTTTTTCCACACTAATACAAGTGCAGAAGTGGTTTCCTGCACCAACACAAGTGCGAAAAGTGGTTTTTCAACACTAACACAAGTGCGAAAAGTGGTTTTTCAACACTAACACAAGTGCGAAAAGTGGTTTTTCCACACTAATACAAGTGCAAAAGTGGTTTCCTGCAACAACACAAGTGCGAAAAGTGGTTTTTCAACACTAACACAAGTGCGAAAAGTGGTTTTTCAACACAATCACAAGTGCAAAAAGTGTTTTTTCCACACTAATACAAGTGCAAAAGTGGTTTCCTGCACCATCACAAGTGCGAAAAGTGGTTTTTCAACACTAACACAAGTGCGAAAAGTGGTTTTTCAACACTAACACAAGTGCGAAAAGTGGTTTTTCAACACTACCACAAGTGCAAAAAGTGTTTTTTCCACACTAATACAAGTGCAAAAGTGGTTTCCTGCACCAACACAAGTGCGAAAAGTGGTTTTTCAACACTAACACAAGTGCGAAAAGTGGTTTTTCAACACTAACACAAGTGCGAAGTGTTTTTTCCACACTAATACAAGTGCAAAAGTGGTTTACTGCACCAACACAAGTGCGAAAAGTGGTTTTTCAACACTAACACAAGTGCGAAAAGTGGTTTTTCAACACTAACACAAGTGCGAAAAGTGGTTTTTCAACACTAACACAAGTGCGAAAAGTGGTTTTTCAACACTAACACAAGTGCAAAAAGTGGTTTTTCCACACTAATACAAGTGCAAAAGTGGTTTCCTGCACCAACACAAGTGCGAAAAGTGGTTTTTCAACACTAACACATATTGCGAAAAGTGGTTTTTCAACACTATCACAAGTGCAAAAAGTGTTTTTTCCACACTAATACAAGTGCAAAAGTGGTTTCCTGCACCAACACAAGTGCAAAAAGTGGTTTTTTAACACTAACACAAGTGCGAAAAGTGTTTTTTCCACACTAATACAAGTGCAAAAGTGGTTTCCTGCACCAACACAAGTGCGAAAAGTGCTTTTTCAACACTAACACAAGTGCGAAAAGTGGTTTTTCAACACTAACACAAGTGCGAAAAGTGTTTTTTCCACACTAATACAAGTGCAAAAGTGGTTTCCTGCACCAACACAAGTGCGAAAAGTGGTTTTTCAACACTAACACAAGTGCAAAAAGTGGTTTTTCCACACTAATACAAGTGCAAAAGTGGTTTCCTGCACCAACACAAGTGCGAAAAGTGGTTTTTCAACACTAACACAAGTGCGAAAAGTGTTTTTTCCACACTATTGCAGGTGCAAAAGTGGTTTCCTGCACCAACACAAGTGCGAAAAGTGGTTTTTCAACACTAACACAAGTGCGAAAAGTGGTTTTTCAACACTATCACAAATGCAAAAAGTGTTTTTTCCACACTAATACAAGTGCAAAAGTGGTTTCCTGCACCAACACAAGTGCGAAAAGTGGTTTTTCAACACTAACACAAGTGCGAAAAGTGGTTTTTCAACACTAACACAAGTGCAAAAAGTGGTTTTTCCACACTAATACAAGTGCAAAAGTGGTTTCCTGCACCAACACAAGTGCGAAAAGTGGTTTTTAAACACTAACAGAAGTGCGAAAAGTGGTTTTTCAACACTATCACAAGAGCAAAAAGTGTTTTTTCCACACTAATACAAGTGCAAAAGTGGTTTCCTGCACCAACACAAGTGCGAAATGTGGTTTTTCAACACTAACACAAGTGCGAAAAGTGGTTTTTCAACACTAACACAAGTGCGAAAAGTGGTTTTTCAACACTAACACAAGTGCGAAAAGTGGTTTTTCAACACTAACACAAGTGCGAAAAGTGGTTTTTCAACACTAACACAAGTGCGAAAAGTGTTTTTTCCACACTAATACAAGTGCAAAAGTGGTTTCCTGCACCAACACAAGTGCGAAAAGTGGTTTTTCAACACTAAAACAAGTGCGAAAAGTGGTTTTTCCACACTAATACAAGTGCAAAAGTGGTTTCCTGCACCAACACAAGTGCGAAAAGTGGTTTTTCAACACTAACAGAAGTGCGAAAAGTGGTTTTTCAACACTATCACAAGTACAAAAAGTGTTTTTCCACACTAATACAAGTGCAAAAGTGGTTTCCTGCACCAACACAAGTGCGAAAAGTGGTTTTTCAACACTAACACAAGTGCAAAAAGTGGTTTTCCACACTAATACAAGTGCAAAAGTGGTTTCCTGCACCAACACAAGTGCGAAAAGTGGTTTTTAAACACTAACAGAAGTGCGAAAAGTGGTTTTTCAACACTAACACAAGTGCGAAAAGTGGTTTTTCAACACTAACACAAGTGCGAAAAGTGGTTTTTCAACACTAACACAAGTGCGAAAAGTGGTTTTTCAACACTAACACAAGTGCGAAAAGTGGTTTTTCAACACCAACACAAGTGCGAAAAGTGTTTTTTCCACACTAATACAAGTGCAAAAGTGGTTTCCTGCACCAACACAAGTGCGAAAAGTGGTTTTTCAACACTAACACAAGTGCGAAAAGTGGTTTTTCAACACAATCACAAGTGCAAAAAGTGTTTTTTCCACACTAATACAAGTGCAAAAGTGGTTTCCTGCACCATCACAAGTGCGAAAAGTGGTTTTTCAACACTAACACAAGTGCGAAAAGTGGTTTTTCAACAACAACACAAGTGCGAAAAGTGGTTTTTCAACACTAACACAAGTGCGAAAAGTGGTTTTTCAACACTATCACAAGTGCAAAAAGTGTTTTTTCCACACTAATACAAGTGCAAAAGTGGTTTCCTGCACCAACACAAGTGCGAAAAGTGGTTTTTCAACACTAACACATATTGCGAAAAGTGGTTTTTCAACACTATCGCAAGTGCAAAAAGTGTTTTTTCCACAATAATACAAGTGCAAAAGTGGTTTGCTGCACCAACACAAGTGCGAAAAGTGGTTTTTCAACACTAACACAAGTGCGAAAAGTGGTTTTTCAACACTAACACAAGTGCGAAAAGTGGTTTTTCAACACTAACACAAGTGCGAAAAGTGGTTTTTCAACACTAACACAAGTGCAAAAAGTGGTTTTTCCACACTAATACAAGTGCAAAAGTGGTTTCCTGCACCAACACAAGTGCGAAAAGTGGTTTTTCAACACTAACACATATTGCGAAAAGTGGTTTTTCAACACTATCACAAGTGCAAAAAGTGTTTTTTCCACACTAATACAAGTGCAAAAGTGGTTTCCTGCACCAACACAAGTGCAAAAAGTGGTTTTTTAACACTAACACAAGTGCGAAAAGTGTTTTTTCCACACTAATACAAGTGCAAAAGTGGTTTCCTGCACCAACACAAGTGCGAAAAGTGCTTTTTCAACACTAACACAAGTGCGAAAAGTGGTTTTTCAACACTAACACAAGTGCGAAAAGTGTTTTTTCCACACTAATACAAGTGCAAAAGTGGTTTCCTGCACCAACACAAGTGCGAAAAGTGGTTTTTCAACACTAACACAAGTGCGAAAAGTGGTTTTTCCACACTAATACAAGTGCAAAAGTGGTTTCCTGCACCAACACAAGTGCGAAAAGTGGTTTTTCAACACAAACACAAGTGCGAAAAGTGTTTTTTCCACACTATTACAGGTGCAAAAGTGGTTTCCTGCACCAACACAAGTGCGAAAAGTGGTTTTTCAACACTAACACAAGTGCGAAAAGTGGTTTTTCAACACTATCACAAATGCAAAAAGTGTTTTTTCCACACTAATACAAGTGCAAAAGTGGTTTCCTGCACCAACACAAGTGCGAAAAGTGGTTTTTCAACACTAACACAAGTGCGAAAAGTGGTTTTTCAACACTAACACAAGTGCAAAAAGTGGTTTTTCCACACTAATACAAGTGCAAAAGTGGTTTCCTGCACCAACACAAGTGCGAAAAGTGGTTTTTAAACACTAACAGAAGTGCGAAAAGTGGTTTTTCAACACTATCACAAGAGCAAAAAGTGTTTTTTCCACAATAATACAAGTGCAAAAGTGGTTTCCTGCACCAACACAAGTGCGAAAAGTGGTTTTTCAACACTAACACAAGTGCGAAAAGTGGTTTTTCAACACTAACACAAGTGCGAAAAGTGGTTTTTCAACACTAACACAAGTGCGAAAAGTGGTTTTTCAACACTAACACAAGTGCGAAAAGTGGTTTTTCAACACTAACACAAGTGCGAAAAGTGTTTTTTCCAAACTAATACAAGTGCAAAAGTGGTTTCCTGCACCAACACAAGTGCGAAAAGTGGTTTTTCAACACTAACTCAAGTGCGAAAAGTGGTTTTTCCACACTAATACAAGTGCAAAAGTGGTTTCCTGCACCAACACAAGTGCGAAAAGTGGTTTTTCAACACTAACACAAGTGCGAAAAGTGGTTTTTCAACACTATCACAAGTGTAAAAAGTGTTTTTTCCACACTAATACAAGTGCAGAAGTGGTTTCCTGCACCAACACAAGTGCGAAAAGTGGTTTTTCAACACTAACACAAGTGCGAAAAGTGGTTTTTCAACACTAACACAAGTGCGAAAAGTGGTTTTTCCACACTAATACAAGTGCAAAAGTGGTTTCCTGCAACAACACAAGTGCGAAAAGTGGTTTTTCAACACTAACACAAGTGCGAAAAGTGGTTTTTCAACACAATCACAAGTGCAAAAAGTGTTTTTTCCACACTAATACAAGTGCAAAAGTGGTTTCCTGCACCATCACAAGTGCGAAAAGTGGTTTTTCAACACTAACACAAGTGCGAAAAGTGGTTTTTCAACACTAACACAAGTGCGAAAAGTGGTTTTTCAACACTACCACAAGTGCAAAAAGTGTTTTTTCCACACTAATACAAGTGCAAAAGTGGTTTCCTGCACCAACACAAGTGCGAAAAGTGGTTTTTCAACACTAACACAAGTGCGAAAAGTGGTTTTTCAACACTAACACAAGTGCGAAGTGTTTTTTCCACACTAATACAAGTGCAAAAGTGGTTTACTGCACCAACACAAGTGCGAAAAGTGGTTTTTCAACACTAACACAAGTGCGAAAAGTGGTTTTTCAACACTAACACAAGTGCGAAAAGTGGTTTTTCAACACTAACACAAGTGCGAAAAGTGGTTTTTCAACACTAACACAAGTGCAAAAAGTGGTTTTTCCACACTAATACAAGTGCAAAAGTGGTTTCCTGCACCAACACAAGTGCGAAAAGTGGTTTTTCAACACTAACACATATTGCGAAAAGTGGTTTTTCAACACTATCACAAGTGCAAAAAGTGTTTTTTTCCACACTAATACAAGTGCAAAAGTGGTTTCCTGCACCAACACAAGTGCAAAAAGTGGTTTTTTAACACTAACACAAGTGCGAAAAGTGTTTTTTCCACACTAATACAAGTGCAAAAGTGGTTTCCTGCACCAACACAAGTGCGAAAAGTGCTTTTTCAACACTAACACAAGTGCGAAAAGTGGTTTTTCAACACTAACACAAGTGCGAAAAGTGTTTTTTCCACACTAATACAAGTGCAAAAGTGGTTTCCTGCACCAACACAAGTGCGAAAAGTGGTTTTTCAACACTAACACAAGTGCAAAAAGTGGTTTTTCCACACTAATACAAGTGCAAAAGTGGTTTCCTGCACCAACACAAGTGCGAAAAGTGGTTTTTCAACACTAACACACGTGCGAAAAGTGTTTTTTCCACACTATTACAGGTGCAAAAGTGGTTTCCTGCACCAACACAAGTGCGAAAAGTGGTTTTTCAACACTAACACAAGTGCGAAAAGTGGTTTTTCAACACTATCACAAATGCAAAAAGTGTTTTTTCCACACTAATACAAGTGCAAAAGTGGTTTCCTGCACCAACACAAGTGCGAAAAGTGGTTTTTCAACACTAACACAAGTGCGAAAAGTGGTTTTTCAACACTAACACAAGTGCAAAAAGTGGTTTTTCCACACTAATACAAGTGCAAAAGTGGTTTCCTGCACCAACACAAGTGCGAAAAGTGGTTTTTAAACACTAACAGAAGTGCGAAAAGTGGTTTTTCAACACTATCACAAGAGCAAAAAGTGTTTTTTCCACACTAATACAAGTGCAAAAGTGGTTTCCTGCACCAACACAAGTGCGAAAAGTGGTTTTTCAACACTAACACAAGTGCGAAAAGTGGTTTTTCAACACTAACACAAGTGCGAAAAGTGGTTTTTCAACACTAACACAAGTGCGAAAAGTGGTTTTTCAACACTAACACAAGTGCGAAAAGTGGTTTTTCAACACTAACACAAGTGCGAAAAGTGTTTTTTCCACACTAATACAAGTGCAAAAGTGGTTTCCTGCACCAACACAAGTGCGAAAAGTGGTTTTTCAACACTAACACAAGTGCGAAAAGTGGTTTTTCCACACTAATACAAGTGCAAAAGTGGTTTCCTGCACCAACACAAGTGCGAAAAGTGGTTTTTCAACACTAACACAAGTGCGAAAAGTGGTTTTTCAACACTATCACAAGTACAAAAAGTGTTTTTCCACACTAATACAAGTGCAAAAGTGGTTTCC
This sequence comes from Myxine glutinosa, assembly GCF_964187855.1. Lineage (NCBI taxonomy): Eukaryota > Metazoa > Chordata > Myxini > Myxiniformes > Myxinidae > Myxine > Myxine glutinosa. Next base: position 23,644 of record NW_027618726.1, read on the forward strand.
TGCACCAACACAAGTGCGAAAAGTGGTTTTTCAATACTAACACAAGTGCAAAAAGTGGTTTTTCCACACTAATACAAGTGCAAAAGTGGTTTCCTGCACCAACACAAGTGCGAAAAGTGGTTTTTAAACACTAACAGAAGTGCGAAAAGTGGTTTTTCAACACTAACACAAGTGCGAAAAGTGGTTTTTCAACACTAACACAAGTGCAAAAAGTGGTTTTTCAACACTAACACAAGTGCGAAAAGTGGTTTTTCAACACTAACACAAGTGCGAAAAGTGGTTTTTCAACACCAACACAAGTGCGAAAAGTGTTTTTTCCACACTAATACAAGTGCAAAAGTGGTTTCCTGCACCAACACAAGTGCGAAAAGTGGTTTTTCAACACTAACACAAGTGCGAAAAGTGGTTTTTCCACACTAATACAAGTGCAAAAGTGGTTTCCTGCACCAACACAAGTGCGAAAAGTGGTTTTTCAACACTAACACAAGTGCGAAAAGTGGTTTTTCAACACAATCACAAGTGCAAAAAGTGTTTTTTCCACACTAATACAAGTGCAAAAGTGGTTTACTGCACCAACACAAGTGCGAAAAGTGGTTTTTCAACACTAACACAAGTGCGAAAAGTGGTTTTTCAACACTAACACAAGTGCGAAAAGTGGTTTTTCAACACTAACACAAGTGCGAAAAGTGGTTTTTCAACACTAACACAAGTGCAAAAAGTGGTTTTTCCACACTAATACAAGTGCAAAAGTGGTTTCCTGCACCAACACAAGTGCGAAAAGTGGTTTTTCAACACTAACACATATTGCGAAAAGTGGTTTTTCAACACTATCACAAGTGCAAAAAGTGTTTTTTCCACACTAATACAAGTGCAAAAGTGGTTTCCTGCACCAACACAAGTGCAAAAAGTGGTTTTTTAACACTAACACAAGTGCGAAAAGTGTTTTTTCCACACTAATACAAGTGCAAAAGTGGTTTCCTGCACCAACACAAGTGCGAAAAGTGCTTTTTCAACACTAACACAAGTGCGAAAAGTGGTTTTTCAACACTAACACAAGTGCGAAAAGTGTTTTTTCCACACTAATACAAGTGCAAAAGTGGTTTCCTGCACCAACACAAGTGCGAAAAGTGGTTTTTCAACACTAACACAAGTGCAAAAAGTGGTTTTTCCACACTAATACAAGTGCAAAAGTGGTTTCCTGCACCAACACAAGTGCGAAAAGTGGTTTTTCAACACTAACACAAGTGCGAAAAGTGTTTTTTCCACACTATTACAGGTGCAAAAGTGGTTTCCTGCACCAACACAAGTGCGAAAAGTGGTTTTTCAACACTAACACAAGTGCGAAAAGTGGTTTTTCAACACTATCACAAATGCAAAAAGTGTTTTTTCCACACTAATACAAGTGCAAAAGTGGTTTCCTGCACCAACACAAGTGCGAAAAGTGGTTTTTCAACACTAACACAAGTGCGAAAAGTGGTTTTTCAACACTAACACAAGTGCAAAAAGTGGTTTTTCCACACTAATACAAGTGCAAAAGTGGTTTCCTGCACCAACACTAGTGCGAAAAGTGGTTTTTAAACACTAACAGAAGTGCGAAAAGTGGTTTTTCAACACTATCACAAGAGCAAAAAGTGTTTTTTCCACACTAATACAAGTGCAAAAGTGGTTTCCTGCACCAACACAAGTGCGAAAAGTGGTTTTTCAACACTAACACAAGTGCGAAAAGTGGTTTTTCAACACTAACACAAGTGCGAAAAGTGGTTTTTCAACACTAACACAAGTGCGAAAAGTGGTTTTTCAACACTAACACAAGTGCGAAAAGTGGTTTTTCAACACTAACACAAGTGCGAAAAGTGTTTTTTCCACACTAATACAAGTGCAAAAGTGGTTTCCTGCACCAACACAAGTGCGAAAAGTGGTTTTTCAACACTAACACAAGTGCGAAAAGTGGTTTTTCCACACTAATACAAGTGCAAAAGTGGTTTCCTGCACCAACACAAGTGCGAAAAGTGGTTTTTCAACACTAACACAAGTGCGAAAAGTGGTTTTTCAACACTATCACAAGTACAAAAAGTGTTTTTCCACACTAATACAAGTGCAAAAGTGGTTTCCTGCACCAACACAAGTGCGAAAAGTGGTTTTTCAATACTAACACAAGTGCAAAAAGTGGTTTTTCCACACTAATACAAGTGCAAAAGTGGTTTCCTGCACCAACACAAGTGCGAAAAGTGGTTTTTAAACACTAACAGAAGTGCGAAAAGTGGTTTTTCAACACTAACACAAGTGCGAAAAGTGGTTTTTCAACACTAACACAAGTGCAAAAAGTGGTTTTTCAACACTAACACAAGTGCGAAAAGTGGTTTTTCAACACTAACACAAGTGCGAAAAGTGGTTTTTCAACACCAACACAAGTGCGAAAAGTGTTTTTTCCACACTAATACAAGTGCAAAAGTGGTTTCCTGCACCAACACAAGTGCGAAAAGTGGTTTTTCAACACTAACACAAGTGCGAAAAGTGGTTTTTCCACACTAATACAAGTGCAAAAGTGGTTTCCTGCACCAACACAAGTGCGAAAAGTGGTTTTTCAACACTAACACAAGTGCGAAAAGTGGTTTTTCAACACAATCACAAGTGCAAAAAGTGTTTTTTCCACACTAATACAAGTGCAAAAGTGGTTTCCTGCACCATCACAAGTGCGAAAAGTGGTTTTTCAACACTAACACAAGTGCGAAAAGTGGTTTTTCAACACTAACACAAGTGCGAAAAGTGGTTTTTCAACACTAACACAAGTGCGAAAAGTGGTTTTTCAACACAATCACAAGTGCAAAAAGTGTTTTTTCCACACTAATACAAGTGCAAAAGTGGTTTCCTGCACCAACACATGTGCGAAAAGTGGTTTTTCAACACTAACACATATTGCGAAAAGTGGTTTTTCAACACTATCGCAAGTGCAAAAAGTGTTTTTTCCACAATAATACAAGTGCAAAAGTGGTTTGCTGCACCAACACAAGTGCGAAAAGTGGTTTTTCAACACTAACACAAGTGCGAAAAGTGGTTTTTCAACACTAACACAAGTGCGAAAAGTGGTTTTTCAACACTAACACAAGTGCGAAAAGTGGTTTTTCAACACTAACACAAGTGCAAAAAGTGGTTTTTCCACACTAATACAAGTGCAAAAGTGGTTTCCTGCACCAACACAAGTGCGAAAAGTGGTTTTTCAACACTAACACATATTGCGAAAAGTGGTTTTTCAACACTATCACAAGTGCAAAAAGTGTTTTTTCCACACTAATACAAGTGCAAAAGTGGTTTCCTGCACCAACACAAGTGCAAAAAGTGGTTTTTTAACACTAACACAAGTGCGAAAAGTGTTTTTTCCACACTAATACAAGTGCAAAAGTGGTTTCCTGCACCAACACAAGTGCGAAAAGTGCTTTTTCAACACTAACACAAGTGCGAAAAGTGGTTTTTCAACACTAACACAAGTGCGAAAAGTGGTTTTTCCACACTAATACAAGTGCAAAAGTGGTTTCCTGCACCAACACAAGTGCGAAAAGTGGTTTTTCAACACAAACACAAGTGCGAAAAGTGTTTTTTCCACACTATTACAGGTGCAAAAGTGGTTTCCTGCACCAACACAAGTGCGAAAAGTGGTTTTTCAACACTAACACAAGTGCGAAAAGTGGTTTTTCAACACTATCACAAATGCAAAAAGTGTTTTTTCCACACTAATACAAGTGCAAAAGTGGTTTCCTGCACCAACACAAGTGCGAAAAGTGGTTTTTCAACACTAACACAAGTGCGAAAAGTGGTTTTTCAACACTAACACAAGTGCAAAAAGTGGTTTTTCCACACTAATACAAGTGCAAAAGTGGTTTCCTGCACCAACACAAGTGCGAAAAGTGGTTTTTAAACACTAACAGAAGTGCGAAAAGTGGTTTTTCAACACTATCACAAGAGCAAAAAGTGTTTTTTCCACAATAATACAAGTGCAAAAGTGGTTTCCTGCACCAACACAAGTGCGAAAAGTGGTTTTTCAACACTAACACAAGTGCGAAAAGTGGTTTTTCAACACTAACACAAGTGCGAAAAGTGGTTTTTCAACACTAACACAAGTGCGAAAAGTGGTTTTTCAACACTAACACAAGTGCGAAAAGTGGTTTTTCAACACTAACACAAGTGCGAAAAGTGTTTTTTCCACACTAATACAAGTGCAAAAGTGGTTTCCTGCACCAACACAAGTGCGAAAAGTGGTTTTTCAACACTAACACAAGTGCGAAAAGTGGTTTTTCCACACTAATACAAGTGCAAAAGTGGTTTCCTGCACCAACACAAGTGCGAAAAGTGGTTTTTCAACACTAACACAAGTGCAAAAAGTGGTTTTTCAACACAATCACAAGTGCAAAAAGTGTTTTTTCCACACTAATACAAGTGCAAAAGTGGTTTCCTGCACCATCACAAGTGCGAAAAGTGGTTTTTCAACACTAACACAAGTGCGAAAAGTGGTTTTTCAACACTAACACAAGTGCGAAAAGTGGTTTTTCAACACTATCACAAGTGCAAAAAGTGTTTTTTCCACACTAATACAAGTGCAAAAGTGGTTTCCTGCACCAACACAAGTGCGAAAAGTGGTTTTTCAACACTAACACAAGTGCGAAAAGTGGTTTTTCAACACTAACACAAGTGCGAAGTGTTATTTCCACACTAATACAAGTGCAAAAGTGGTTCCCTGCACCAACACAAGTGCGAAAAGTGGTTTTTCAACACTAACACAAGTGCGAAAAGTGGTTTTTCAACACTAACACAAGTGCGAAAAGTGTTTTTTCCACACTAATACAAGTGCAAAAGTGGTTTCCTGCACCAACACAAGTGCGAAAAGTGGTTTTTCAACACTAACACAAGTGCGAAAAGTGTTTTTTCCACACTAATACAAGTGCAAAAGTGGTTTCCTGCACCAACACAAGTGCGAAAAGTGGTTTTTCAACACTAACACAAGTGCGAAAAGTGGTTTTTCCACACTAATACAAGTGCAAAAGTGGTTTCCTGCACCAACACAAGTGCGAAAAGTGGTTTTTCAACACTAACACAAGTGCGAAAAGTGGTTTTTCAACACTATCACAAGTACAAAAAGTGTTTTTCCACACTAATACAAGTGCAAAAGTGGTTTCCTGCACCAACACAAGTGCGAAAAGTGGTTTTTCAATACTAACACAAGTGCAAAAAGTGGTTTTTCCACACTAATACAAGTGCAAAAGTGGTTTCCTGCACCAACACAAGTGCGAAAAGTGGTTTTTAAACACTAACAGAAGTGCGAAAAGTGGTTTTTCAACACTAACACAAGTGCGAAAAGTGGTTTTTCAACACTAACACAAGTGCAAAAAGTGGTTTTTCAACACTAACACAAGTGCGAAAAGTGGTTTTTCAACACTAACACAAGTGCGAAAAGTGGTTTTTCAACACCAACACAAGTGCGAAAAGTGTTTTTTCCACACTAATACAAGTGCAAAAGTGGTTTCCTGCACCAACACAAGTGCGAAAAGTGGTTTTTCAACACTAACACAAGTGCGAAAAGTGGTTTTTCCACACTAATACAAGTGCAAAAGTGGTTTCCTGCACCAACACAAGTGCGAAAAGTGGTTTTTCAACACTAACACAAGTGCGAAAAGTGGTTTTTCAACACAATCACAAGTGCAAAAAGTGTTTTTTCCACACTAATACAAGTGCAAAAGTGGTTTCCTGCACCATCACAAGTGCGAAAAGTGGTTTTTCAACACTAACACAAGTGCGAAAAGTGGTTTTTCAACACTAACACAAGTGCGAAAAGTGGTTTTTCAACACTAACACAAGTGCGAAAAGTGGTTTTTCAACACAATCACAAGTGCAAAAAGTGTTTTTTCCACACTAATACAAGTGCAAAAGTGGTTTCCTGCACCAACACATGTGCGAAAAGTGGTTTTTCAACACTAACACATATTGCGAAAAGTGGTTTTTCAACACTATCGCAAGTGCAAAAAGTGTTTTTTCCACAATAATACAAGTGCAAAAGTGGTTTGCTGCACCAACACAAGTGCGAAAAGTGGTTTTTCAACACTAACACAAGTGCGAAAAGTGGTTTTTCAACACTAACACAAGTGCGAAAAGTGGTTTTTCAACACTAACACAAGTGCGAAAAGTGGTTTTTCAACACTAACACAAGTGCAAAAAGTGGTTTTTCCACACTAATACAAGTGCAAAAGTGGTTTCCTGCACCAACACAAGTGCGAAAAGTGGTTTTTCAACACTAACACATATTGCGAAAAGTGGTTTTTCAACACTATCACAAGTGCAAAAAGTGTTTTTTCCACACTAATACAAGTGCAAAAGTGGTTTCCTGCACCAACACAAGTGCAAAAAGTGGTTTTTTAACACTAACACAAGTGCGAAAAGTGTTTTTTCCACACTAATACAAGTGCAAAAGTGGTTTCCTGCACCAACACAAGTGCGAAAAGTGCTTTTTCAACACTAACACAAGTGCGAAAAGTGGTTTTTCAACACTAACACAAGTGCGAAAAGTGTTTTTTCCACACTATTACAAGTGCAAAAGTGGTTTCCTGCACCAACACAAGTGCGAAAAGTGGTTTTTCAACACTAACACAAGTGCGAAAAGTGGTTTTTCCACACTAATACAAGTGCAAAAGTGGTTTCCTGCACCAACACAAGTGCGAAAAGTGGTTTTTCAACACAAACACAAGTGCGAAAAGTGTTTTTTCCACACTATTACAGGTGCAAAAGTGGTTTCCTGCACCAACACAAGTGCGAAAAGTGGTTTTTCAACACTAACACAAGTGCGAAAAGTGGTTTTTCAACACTATCACAAATGCAAAAAGTGTTTTTTCCACACTAATACAAGTGCAAAAGTGGTTTCCTGCACCAACACAAGTGCGAAAAGTGGTTTTTCAACACTAACACAAGTGCGAAAAGTGGTTTTTCAACACTAACACAAGTGCAAAAAGTGGTTTTTCCACACTAATACAAGTGCAAAAGTGGTTTCCTGCACCAACACAAGTGCGAAAAGTGGTTTTTAAACACTAACAGAAGTGCGAAAAGTGGTTTTTCAACACTATCACAAGAGCAAAAAGTGTTTTTTCCACAATAATACAAGTGCAAAAGTGGTTTCCTGCACCAACACAAGTGCGAAAAGTGGTTTTTCAACACTAACACAAGTGCGAAAAGTGGTTTTTCAACACTAACACAAGTGCGAAAAGTGGTTTTTCAACACTAACACAAGTGCGAAAAGTGGTTTTTCAACACTAACACAAGTGCGAAAAGTGGTTTTTCAACACTAACACAAGTGCGAAAAGTGTTTTTTCCACACTAATACAAGTGCAAAAGTGGTTTCCTGCACCAACACAAGTGCGAAAAGTGGTTTTTCAACACTAACACAAGTGCGAAAAGTGGTTTTTCCACACTAATACAAGTGCAAAAGTGGTTTCCTGCACCAACACAAGTGCGAAAAGTGGTTTTTCAACACTAACACAAGTGCAAAAAGTGGTTTTTCAACACAATCACAAGTGCAAAAAGTGTTTTTTCCACACTAATACAAGTGCAAAAGTGGTTTCCTGCACCATCACAAGTGCGAAAAGTGGTTTTTCAACACTAACACAAGTGCGAAAAGTGGTTTTTCAACACTAACACAAGTGCGAAAAGTGGTTTTTCAACACTATCACAAGTGCAAAAAGTGTTTTTTCCACACTAATACAAGTGCAAAAGTGGTTTCCTGCACCAACACAAGTGCGAAAAGTGGTTTTTCAACACTAACACAAGTGCGAAAAGTGGTTTTTCAACACTAACACAAGTGCGAAGTGTTATTTCCACACTAATACAAGTGCAAAAGTGGTTCCCTGCACCAACACAAGTGCGAAAAGTGGTTTCCTGCACCAACACAAGTGCGAAAAGTGGTTTTTCAACATTAACACAAGTGCGAAAAGTGGTTTTTCAACACTAACACAAGTGCGAAAAGTGGTTTTTCAACACTATCACAAGTGCAAAAAGTGTTTTTTCCACACTAATACAAGTGCAAAAGTGGTTTCCTGCACCAACACAAGTGCGAAAAGTGCTTTTTCAACACTAACACAAGTGCGAAAAGTGGTTTTTCAACACTAACAGATGTGCGAAAAGTGTTTTTTCCACACTAATACAAGTGCAAAACTGGTTTCGTGCACCAACACAAGTGCGAAAAGTGGTTTTTCAACACTAACACAAGCACGAAAAGTGGTTTTTCCACACTAATACAAGTGCAAAAGTGGTTTCCTGCACCAACACAAGTGCGAAAAGTGGTTTTTCAACACTAACACAAGTGCGAAAAGTGTTTTTTCCACACTAATACAGGTGCAAAAGTGGTTTCCTGCACCAACACAAGTGCGAAAAGTGGTTTTTCAACACTAACACAAGTGCGAAAAGTGGTTTTTCAACACTATCACAAGTGCAAAAAGTGTTTTTTCCACACTAATACAAGTGCAAAAGTGGTTTCCTGCACCAACACAAGTGCGAAAAGTGGTTTTTCAACACTAACACAAGTGCGAAAAGTGGTTTTTCAACACTAACACAAGTGCGAAAAGTGGTTTTTCCACACTAATACAAGTGCAAAAGTGGTTTCCTGCACCAACACAAGTGCGAAAAGTGGTTTTTAAACACTAACAGAAGTGCGAAAAGTGGTTTTTCAACACTATCACAAGAGCAAAAAGTGTTTTTTCCACACTAATACAAGTGCAAAAGTGGTTTCCTGCACCAACACAAGTGCGAAAAGTGGTTTTTCAACACTAACACAAGTGCGAAAAGTGGTTTTTCAACACTAACACAAGTGCGAAAAGTGGTTTTTCAACACTAACACAAGTGCGAAAAGTGGTTTTTCAACACTAACACAAGTGCGAAAAGTGGTTTTTCAACACTAACACAAGTGCGAAAAGTGTTTTTTCCACACTAATACAAGTGCAAAAGTGGTTTCCTGCACCAACACAAGTGCGAAAAGTGGTTTTTCAACACTAACACAAGTGCGAAAAGTGGTTTTTTCAACACTATCGCAAGTGCAAAAAGTGTTTTTTCCACAATAATACAAGTGCAAAAGTGGTTTGCTGCACCAACACAAGTGCGAAAAGTGGTTTTTCAACACTAACACAAGTGCGAAAAGTGGTTTTTCAACACTAACACAAGTGCGAAAAGTGGTTTTCCAACACTAACACAAGTGCGAAAAGTGGTTTTTCAACAATAACACAAGTGCAAAAAGTGGTTTTTCCACACTAATACAAGTGCAAAAGTGGTTTCCTGCACCAACACAAGTGCGAAAAGTAGTTTTTCAACACTAACACAAGTGCGAAAAGTGGTTTTTCAACACTAACACAAGTGCGAAAAGTGTTTTTTCCACACTAATACAAGTGCAAAAGTGGTTTCCTGCACCAACACAAGTGCGAAAAGTGGTTTTTTCAACACTAACACAAGTGCGAAAAGTGGTTTTTTCAACACAATCACAAGTGCAAAAAGTGTTTTTTCCACACTAATACAAGTGGAAAAGTGGTTTCCTGCACCAACACAAGTGCGAAAAGTGGTTTTTCAACACTAACACAAGTGTGAAAAGTGGTTTTTCAACACTATCACAAGTGTAAAAAGTGTTTTTTCCACACTAATACAAGTGCAGAAGTGGTTTCCTGCACCAACACAAGTGCGAAAAGTGGTTTTTCAACACTAACACAAGTGCGAAAAGTGGTTTTTCAACACTAACACAAGTGCGAAAAGTGGTTTTTCCACACTAATACAAGTGCAAAAGTGGTTTCCTGCAACAACACAAGTGCGAAAAGTGGTTTTTCAACACTAACACAAGTGCAAAAAGTGGTTTTTCAACACAATCACAAGTGCAAAAAGTGTTTTTTCCACACTAATACAAGTGCAAAAGTGGTTTCCTGCACCATCACAAGTGCGAAAAGTGGTTTTTCAACACTAACACAAGTGCAAAAAGTGGTTTTCAACACTAACACAAGTGCGAAAAGTGGTTTTTCAACACTATCACAAGTGCAAAAAGTGTTTTTTCCACACTAATACAAGTGCAAAAGTGGTTTCCTGCACCAACACAAGTGCGAAAAGTGGTTTTTCAACACTAACACAAGTGCGAAAAGTGGTTTTTCAACACTAACACAAGTGCGAAGTGTTTTTTTCCACACTAATACAAGTGCAAAAGTGGGTTTCCTGCACCAACACAAGTGCGAAAAGTGGTTTTTCAACACTAACACAAGTGCGAAAAGTGGTTTTTCAACACTAACACAAGTGCGAAAAGTGGTTTTTCAACACTAACACAAGTGCGAAAAGTGGTTTTTCAACACTAACACAAGTGCGAAAAGTGTTTTTTCCACACTAATACAAGTGCAAAAGTGGTTTCCTGCACCAACACAAGTGCGAAAAGTGGTTTTTCAACACTAACACAAGTGCGAAAAGTGGTTTTTCAACACAATCACAAGTGCAAAAAGTGTTTTTTCCACACTAATACAAGTGGAAAAGTGGTTTCCTGCACCAACACAAGTGCGAAAAGTGGTTTTTCAACACTAACACAAGTGTGAAAAGTGGTTTTTCAACACTATCACAAGTGTAAAAAGTGTTTTTTCCACACTAATACAAGTGCAGAAGTGGTTTCCTGCACCAACACAAGTGCGAAAAGTGGTTTTTCAACACTAACACAAGTGCGAAAAGTGGTTTTTCAACACGAACACAAGTGCGAAAAGTGGTTTTTCCACACTAATACAAGTGCAAAAGTGGTTTCCTGCAACAACACAAGTGCGAAAAGTGGTTTTTCAACACTAACACAAGTGCGAAAAGTGGTTTTTCAACACAATCACAAGTGCAAAAAGTGTTTTTTCCACACTAATACAAGTGCAAAAGTGGTTTCCTGCACCATCACAAGTGCGAAAAGTGGTTTTTCAACACTAACACAAGTGCAAAAAGTGGTTTTTCAACACTAACACAAGTGCGAAAAGTGGTTTTTCAACACTATCACAAGTGCAAAAAGTGTTTTTTCCACACTAATACAAGTGCAAAAGTGGTTTCCTGCACCAACACAAGTGCGAAAAGTGGTTTTTCAACACTAACACAAGTGCGAAAAGTGGTTTTTCAACACTAACACAAGTGCGAAGTGTTTTTTCCACACTAATACAAGTGCAAAAGTGGTTTCCTGCACCAACACAAGTGCGAAAAGTGGTTTTTCAACACTAACACAAGTGCGAAAAGTGGTTTTTCAACACTAACACAAGTGCGAAAAGTGGTTTTTCAACACTAACACAAGTGCGAAAAGTGGTTTTTCAACACTAACACAAGTGCAAAAAGTGGTTTTTCCACACTAATACAAGTGCAAAAGTGGTTTCCTGCACCAACACAAGTGCGAAAAGTGGTTTTTCAACACTAACACATATTGCGAAAAGTGGTTTTTCAACACTATCACAAGTGCAAAAAGTGTTTTTTCCACACTAATACAAGTGCAAAAGTGGTTTCCTGCACCAACACAAGTGCGAAAAGTGGTTTTTCAACACTAACACAAGTGCGAAAAGTGGTTTTTCAACACTAACACAAGTGCGAAAAGTGGTTTTTCCACACTAATACAAGTGCAAAAGTGGTTTCCTGCACCAACACAAGTGCGAAAAGTGGTTTTTAAACACTAACAGAAGTGCGAAAAGTGGTTTTTCAACACTATCACAAGAGCAAAAAGTGTTTTTTCCACACTAATACAAGTGCAAAAGTGGTTTCCTGCACCAACACAAGTGCGAAAAGTGGTTTTTCAACACTAACACAAGTGCGAAAAGTGGTTTTTCAACACTAACACAAGTGCGAAAAGTGGTTTTTCAACACTAACACAAGTGCGAAAAGTGGTTTTTCAACACTAACACAAGTGCGAAAAGTGGGTTTTCAACACTAACACAAGTGCGAAAAGTGTTTTTTCCACACTAATACAAGTGCAAAAGTGGTTTCCTGCACCAACACAAGTGCGAAAAGTGGTTTTTCAACACTAACACAAGTGCGAAAAGTGGTTTTTCAACACTATCGCAAGTGCAAAAAGTGTTTTTTCCACAATAATACAAGTGCAAAAGTGGTTTGCTGCACCAACACAAGTGCGAAAAGTGGTTTTTCAACACTAACACAAGTGCGAAAAGTGGTTTTTCAACACTAACACAAGTGCGAAAAGTGGTTTTCCAACACTAACACAAGTGTGAAAAGTGGTTTTTCAACAATAACACAAGTGCAAAAAGTGGTTTTTCCACACTAATACAAGTGCAAAAGTGGTTTCCTGCACCAACACAAGTGCGAAAAGTAGTTTTTCAACACTAACACAAGTGCGAAAAGTGGTTTTTCAACACTAACACAAGTGCGAAAAGTGTTTTTTCCACACTAATACAAGTGCAAAAGTGGTTTCCTGCACCAACACAAGTGCGAAAAGTGGTTTTTCAACACTAACACAAGTGCGAAAAGTGGTTTTTCAACACAATCACAAGTGCAAAAAGTGTTTTTTCCACACTAATACAAGTGGAAAAGTGGTTTCCTGCACCAACACAAGTGCGAAAAGTGGTTTTTCAACACTAACACAAGTGTGAAAAGTGGTTTTTCAACACTATCACAAGTGTAAAAAGTGTTTTTTCCACACTAATACAAGTGCAGAAGTGGTTTCCTGCACCAACACAAGTGCGAAACGTGGTTTTTCAACACTAACACAAGTGCGAAAAGTGGTTTTTCAACACTAACACAAGTGCGAAAAGTGGTTTTTCCACACTAATACAAGTGCAAAAGTGGTTTCCTGCAACAACACAAGTGCGAAAAGTGGTTTTTCAACACTAACACAAGTGCAAAAAGTGGTTTTTCAACACAATCACAAGTGCAAAAAGTGTTTTTTCCACACTAATACAAGTGCAAAAGTGGTTTCCTGCACCATCACAAGTGCGAAAAGTGGTTTTTCAACACTAACACAAGTGCAAAAAGTGGTTTTTCAACACTAACACAAGTGCGAAAAGTGGTTTTTCAACACTATCACAAGTGCAAAAAGTGTTTTTTCCACACTAATACAAGTGCAAAAGTGGTTTCCTGCACCAACACAAGTGCGAAAAGTGGTTTTTCAACACTAACACAAGTGCGAAAAGTGGTTTTTCAACACTAACACAAGTGCGAAGTGTTTTTTCCACACTAATACAAGTGCAAAAGTGGTTTCCTGCACCAACACAAGTGCGAAAAGTGGTTTTTCAACACTAACACAAGTGCGAAAAGTGGTTTTTCAACACTAACACAAGTGCGAAAAGTGGTTTTTCAACACTAACACAAGTGCGAAAAGTGGTTTTTCAACACTAACACAAGTGCGAAAAGTGTTTTTTCCACACTAATACAAGTGCAAAAGTGGTTTCCTGCACCAACACAAGTGCGAAAAGTGGTTTTTCAACACTAACACAAGTGCGAAAAGTGGTTTTTCAACACAATCACAAGTGCAAAAAGTGTTTTTTCCACACTAATACAAGTGGAAAAGTGGTTTCCTGCACCAACACAAGTGCGAAAAGTGGTTTTTCAACACTAACACAAGTGTGAAAAGTGGTTTTTCAACACTATCACAAGTGTAAAAAGTGTTTTTTCCACACTAATACAAGTGCAGAAGTGGTTTCCTGCACCAACACAAGTGCGAAAAGTGGTTTTTCAACACTAACACAAGTGCGAAAAGTGGTTTTTCAACACGAACACAAGTGCGAAAAGTGGTTTTTCCACACTAATACAAGTGCAAAAGTGGTTTCCTGCAACAACACAAGTGCGAAAAGTGGTTTTTCAACACTAACACAAGTGCGAAAAGTGGTTTTTCAACACAATCACAAGTGCAAAAAGTGTTTTTTCCACACTAATACAAGTGCAAAAGTGGTTTCCTGCACCATCACAAGTGCGAAAAGTGGTTTTTCAACACTAACACAAGTGCAAAAAGTGGTTTTTCAACACTAACACAAGTGCGAAAAGTGGTTTTTCAACACTATCACAAGTGCAAAAAGTGTTTTTTCCACACTAATACAAGTGCAAAAGTGGTTTCCTGCACCAACACAAGTGCGAAAAGTGGTTTTTCAACACTAACACAAGTGCGAAAAGTGGTTTTTCAACACTAACACAAGTGCGAAGTGTTTTTTCCACACTAATACAAGTGCAAAAGTGGTTTCCTGCACCAACACAAGTGCGAAAAGTGGTTTTTCAACACTAACACAAGTGCGAAAAGTGGTTTTTCAACACTAACACAAGTGCGAAAAGTGGTTTTTCAACACTAACACAAGTGCGAAAAGTGGTTTTTCAACACTAACACAAGTGCAAAAAGTGGTTTTTCCACACTAATACAAGTGCAAAAGTGGTTTCCTGCACCAACACAAGTGCGAAAAGTGGTTTTTCAACACTAACACATATTGCGAAAAGTGGTTTTTCAACACTATCACAAGTGCAAAAAGTGTTTTTTCCACACTAATACAAGTGCAAAAGTGGTTTCCTGCACCAACACAAGTGCAAAAAGTGGTTTTTTAACACTAACACAAGTGCGAAAAGTGTTTTTTCCACACTAATACAAGTGCAAAAGTGGTTTCCTGCACCAACACAAGTGCGAAAAGTGCTTTTTCAACACTAACACAAGTGCGAAAAGTGGTTTTTCAACACTAACACAAGTGCGAAAAGTGTTTTTTCCACACTAATACAAGTGCAAAAGTGGTTTCCTGCACCAACACAAGTGCGAAAAGTGGTTTTTCAACACTAACACAAGTGCGAAAAGTGGTTTTTCCACACTAATACAAGTGCAAAAGTGGTTTCCTGCACCAACACAAGTGCGAAAAGTGGTTTTTCAACACTAACACAAGTGCGAAAAGTGTTTTTTCCACACTATTACAGGTGCAAAAGTGGTTTCCTGCACCAACACAAGTGCGAAAAGTGGTTTTTCAACACTAACACAAGTGCGAAAAGTGGTTTTTCAACACTATCACAAGTGCAAAAAGTGTTTTTTCCACACTAATACAAGTGCAAAAGTGGTTTCCTGCACCAACACAAGTGCGAAAAGTGGTTTTTCAACACTAACACAAGTGCGAAAAGTGGTTTTTCAACACTAACACAAGTGCAAAAAGTGGTTTTTCCACACTAATACAAGTGCAAAAGTGGTTTCCTGCACCAACACAAGTGCGAAAAGTGGTTTTTAAACACTAACAGAAGTGCGAAAAGTGGTTTTTCAACACTATCACAAGAGCAAAAAGTGTTTTTTCCACACTAATACAAGTGCAAAAGTGGTTTCCTGCACCAACACAAGTGCGAAAAGTGGTTTTTCAACACTAACACAAGTGCGAAAAGTGGTTTTTCAACACTAACACAAGTGCGAAAAGTGGTTTTTCAACACTAACACAAGTGCGAAAAGTGGTTTTTCAACACTAACACAAGTGCGAAAAGTGGTTTTTCAACACTAACACAAGTGCGAAAAGTGTTTTTTCCACACTAATACAAGTGCAAAAGTGGTTTCCTGCACCAACACAAGTGCGAAAAGTGGTTTTTTAACACTAACACAAGTGCGAAAAGTGGTTTTTCAACACTATCGCAAGTGCAAAAAGTGTTTTTTCCACAATAATACAAGTGCAAAAGTGGTTTGCTGCACCAACACAAGTGCGAAAAGTGGTTTTTCAACACTAACACAAGTGCGAAAAGTGGTTTTTCAACACTAACACAAGTGCGAAAAGTGGTTTTTCAACACTAACACAAGTGCGAAAAGTGGATTTTCAACACTAACACAAGTGCATAAAGTGGTTTTCCACACTAATACAAGTGCAAAAGTGGTTTCCTGCACCAACACAAGTGCGAAAAGTGGTTTTTCAACACTAACACAAGTGCGAAAAGTGGTTTTTCAACACAATCACAAGTGCAAAAAGTGTTTTTTCCACACTAATACAAGTGCAAAAGTGGTTTCCTGCACCATCACAAGTGCGAAAAGTGTTTTTTCAACACTAACACAAGTGCGAAAAGTGGTTTTTCAACACTAACACAAGTGCGAAAAGTGGTTTTTCAACACTAACACAAGTGTGAAAAGTGGTTTTTCAACACTATCACAAGTGCAAAAAGTGTTTTTTCCACACTAATACAAGTGCAAAAGTGGTTTCCTGCACCAACACAAGTGCGAAAAGTGGTTTTTCAACACTAACACAAGTGCGAAAAGTGGTTTTTCAACACTAACACAAGTGCGAAGTGTTTTTTCCACACTAATACAAGTGCAAAAGTGGTTTCCTGCACCAACACAAGTGCGAAAAGTGGTTTTTCAACACTAACACAAGTGCGAAAAGTGGTTTTTCAACACTAACACAAGTGCGAAAAGTGGTTTTTCAACACTAACACAAGTGCGAAAAGTGGTTTTTCAACATTAACACAAGTGCAAAAAGTGGTTTTTCCACACTAATACAAGTGCAAAAGTGGTTTCCTGCACCAACACAAGTGCGAAAAGTGGTTTTTCAACACTAACACATATTGCGAAAAGTGGTTTTTCAACACTATCACAAGTGCAAAAAGTGTTTTTTCCACACTAATACAAGTGCAAAAGTGGTTTCCTGCACCAACACAAGTGCAAAAAGTGGTTTTTTAACACTAACACAAGTGCGAAAAGTGGTTTTTCAACACTAACACAAGTGCGAAAAGTGGTTTTTCAACACCAACACAAGTGCGAAAAGTGGTTTTTCAACACTAACACAAGTGCGAAAAGTGGTTTTTCAACACTAGCACAAGTGCGAAAAGTGTTTTTTCCACACTAATACAAGTGCAAAAGTGGTTTCCTGCACCAACACAAGTGCGAAAAGTGGTTTTTCAACACTAACACAAGTGCGAAAAGTGGTTTTTCAACACTAACACAAGAGCGAAAAGTGGTTTTTCAACACTATCACAAGTGCAAAAAGTGTTTTTTCCACACGAATACAAGTGCAAAAGTGGTTTCCTGCACCAACACAAGTGCGAAAGGTGCTTTTTCAACACTAACACAAGTGCGAAAAGTGGTTTTTCAACACTATCGCAAGTGCAAAAAGTGTTTTTTCCACAATAATACAAGTGCAAAAGTGGTTTGCTGCACCAACACAAGTGCGAAAAGTGGTTTTTCAACACTAACACAAGTGCGAAAAGTGGTTTTTCAACACTAACACAAGTGCGAAAAGTGGTTTTTCAACACTAACACAAGTGCGAAAAGTGGATTTTCAACACTAACACAAGTGCAAAAAGTGGTTTTCCACACTAATACAAGTGCAAAAGTGGTTTCCTGCACCAACACAAGTGCGAAAAGTGGTTTTTCAACACTAACACAAGTGCGAAAAGTGGTTTTTCAACACAATCACAAGTGCAAAAAGTGTTTTTTCCACACTAATACAAGTGCAAAAGTGGTTTCCTGCACCATCACAAGTGCGAAAAGTGGTTTTTCAACACTAACACAAGTGCGAAAAGTGGTTTTTCAACACTAACACAAGTGTGAAAAGTGGTTTTTCAACACTATCACAAGTGCAAAAAGTGTTTTTTCCACACTAATACAAGTGCAAAAGTGGTTTCCTGCACCAACACAAGTGCGAAAAGTGGTTTTTCAACACTAACACAAGTGCGAAAAGTGGTTTTTCAACACTAACACAAGTGCGAAGTGTTTTTTCCACACTAATACAAGTGCAAAAGTGGTTTCCTGCACCAACACAAGTGCGAAAAGTGGTTTTTCAACACTAACACAAGTGCGAAAAGTGGTTTTTCAACACTAACACAAGTGCGAAAAGTGGTTTTTCAACACTAACACAAGTGCGAAAAGTGGTTTTTCAACATTAACACAAGTGCAAAAAGTGGTTTTTCCACACTAATACAAGTGCAAAAGTGGTTTCCTGCACCAACACAAGTGCGAAAAGTGGTTTTTCAACACTAACACATATTGCGAAAAGTGGTTTTTCAACACTATCACAAGTGCAAAAAGTGTTTTTTCCACACTAATACAAGTGCAAAAGTGGTTTCCTGCACCAACACAAGTGCAAAAAGTGGTTTTTTAACACTAACACAAGTGCGAAAAGTGGTTTTTCAACACTAACACAAGTGCGAAAAGTGGTTTTTCAACACTAACACAAGTGCGAAAAGTGGTTTTTCAACACTAACACAAGTGCGAAAAGTGGTTTTTCAACACTAGCACAAGTGCGAAAAGTGTTTTTTCCACACTAATACAAGTGCAAAAGTGGTTTCCTGCACCAACACAAGTGCGAAAAGTGGTTTTTCAACACTAACACAAGTGCGAAAAGTGGTTTTTCAACACTAACACAAGAGCGAAAAGTGGTTTTTCAACACTATCACAAGTGCAAAAAGTGTTTTTTCCACACTAATACAAGTGCAAAAGTGGTTTCCTGCACCAACACAAGTGCGAAAGGTGCTTTTTCAACACTAACACAAGTGCGAAAAGTGGTTTTTCAACACTATCGCAAGTGCAAAAAGTGTTTTTTCCACAATAATACAAGTGCAAAAGTGGTTTGCTGCACCAACACAATTGCAAAAAGTGGTTTTTCAACACTAACACAAGTGCGAAAAGTGGTTTTTCAACACTAACACAAGTGCGAAAAGTGGTTTTTCAACACTAACACAAGTACGAAAAGTGGTTTTTCAACACTAACACAAGTGCAAAAAGTGGTTTTTCCACACTAATACAAGTGCAAAAGTGGTTTCCTGCACCAACACAAGTGCGAAAAGTGGTTTTTCAACACTAACACAAGTGCGAAAAGTGGTTTTTCAACACTATCACAAGTGCAAAAAGTGTTTTTTCCACACTAATACAAGTGCAAAAGTGGTTTTCAACACTAACACAAGTGCGAAAAGTGGTTTTTCCACACTAATACAAGTGCAAAAGTGGTTTCCTGCACCAACACAAGTGCGAAAAGTGGTTTTTCAACACTAACACAAGTGCGAAAAGTGGTTTTTCAACACTATCACAAGAGCAAAAAGTGTTTTTTCCACACTATTACAAGTGCAAGTGTTTTTTCCACACTATTGATCTCGTGAGATCTTGGAGACGGTGGGAGGGATTTTCGAAGCTCCACACGGGCTCCACGTTTTTCGAAGTTAAGTCTGTTCACAATTGTATTTTGTCGAAACTGTATTTATCTTTCGGTGTGTGAAGTTATTGTGTGCAACTTTGGTTGTTTCTCGGTGTTTATCTTGCATAAATTGATCGTCTGTTTGCCGTGTCGCGAGCAAGGCCTTGTACAGTGTGCACTGTACAACCTTGAGGCTTTGTTTTTCTCTCAGTGGTCCGTCGTTTGTGATCCAATAACTTTCGTTCTCTGTATTCCCAGGCTTTTCACCCATAGCCTACTTCCTTGTGTAAATCTCAACTCAAAAAAAAAAAAAAAAAAAAAAAAAAAAAAATTTCCTTCTCTGTTCTCATTCGTTTATTCATTCGTATTCGTTCGTTCGTTCTTCGACCACGTGTTTCTCCCCCATTTCCCCAGATAGTTTTCACTCATTAACCTTCAATGTTTACACTTTCCCCTCAAGTTATGTATTCCGTCATATTTTATAACACCTTTTTCTTCTTCTTCTTTAAAAGGCTGCTTTCGACTTGCTCACCAAATCAATTCATCCCAAAAAAAATATCCATCTCCTATAGTGCCTTTTTTCTACATTCCCTAAACTCTCCTGCACTCCATCCTCCATCCAGCGTCCTTAAACGTATTTTTAACTCGAAGGTCACAAGAAACTCATTTTGCAATAAATGTTCGTTTCCCATAAATCGTACACTTTCAAAAATCCAATCTCACCCCTCCCCTCCAAATCTTCCCCATAACCCCTCCCCTCCAAATCTTCCCCATCACCCCTCCCCTCCAAATCTTCCCCATCACCCATCCCTTTCAAATCTCCCCCCTTGCCCCCTCCCTCCTAAACTACCCCCTCACCCCTCCCCGCCAAGACGCCCCCTCGCCCCTCCCCTCCTAGACTCCTGCCTCACCCCTCCCCTCCAAATCTCCCCCATATCCCATCCCTTTCAAATCCCTCCCCTTGTCCCTTCCCTCCCAAACTCCCCCCTCACCCCTCCCCTTCAAATCTCCCCACCCTCATTGCTTCTCAATTTCCCCCCGCTCACTCCCCCTCCTCAAAGCGTCCTCCCCGCTTCTTCCCCCTTCAAACTCTCACCTCCATCTCCCCCAACCTTCTGCCTCGCTCTTCCCCCTCCTCAAATAACACCTCATTGTGGCTCACCCAATCACCATCAAACCTTTTGTCCGCCCCATCCTTCCCTTTCTCCGAGCTATTCTGAAATCTCTGACACACCTTCAACAGCTCTCCCTACCTCTTCCACCTCTTCCACATCTTACCCTACCCCTCCTCCCCCCTGGTCTGTATCTGATGCTCCCCCTTCCTCTTCATTAACGGTATGGACCTCAAACATCCGGGGCCTTCGTTCAAACTTAACTGATCTCTCCATACAGGTTGCTTCTGTCAAACCAGACGTGATCTGCTTAACAGAAACTTTCCTCCTTTATGATGTCTCTGATTCCATAGTATCTCTCCCGGGCTACTCCCTCCTCCGGTATGATAGACCTGAGCCTCGTCCTGGAGGCGGGGTTGCTATCTTTATCAAAAACTCTCTTCCTCACTCGCCCTGCACTGCACTCTCTCCACCTCACCCCCAGGAATACCTCTGGCTACGGCTTCCCCTTCGCTCCCACCTCTTGTTCATATGTGTGTTGTACCGTCCACCAAACAGTGATGACTCCATCTACATCTCGCTGTCTGATGATATGGACCAACTTCTATCTACTCATCCCAACTCTCTCTTCCTCATATGTGGTGATTTCAACTGTCATCATGCCAGTTGGCTGGGTGTGGGTACCTCTCTCACCAGCCATGGCTCCTCAGCAAAGGACTTCTGCGACTCACTGGGACTGACACAATCTGTCAATTTCCCGACCCGGATCTCAGTCAACGGAACATCTTCTCTTCTGGACTTGGTTATGACTAACTTCCCTGAAAATGTCTGCTGCTCTTCTTCTGCTCCGATCGGATCATCTGATCATGTCCTTGTTAAAGTGGACATCTCTCTGACCATCCTCAGGGAGCCTGCTCAGCGTCGACGAGTCTGGCATTTCACTCAGGCCAACTGGCACGGTCTTCAAGCAGCCATCAATCATCTGGACTGGTCTCCCATCTCTACCACCTCTGACATCAACTCATCCTGGGAATTCTTCCAAAGTAAATTGCTCTCTCTCATGCACAGATTTATCCCATCTCGTCTTCAGTTGTCATACCCTTCCTCCCGTCCATGGTACACGGAATCTTGTGGTGAGGCTGTTGCCCAGAAACAACTTGCCTTCGTCTCCTGGAAAGCAAATCCAACGGAAGGAAATCTCATTTCCTTTCACAAAGCCCGAAACAAGTGTGTGTCCACCCTCAGGAGAGCCAGGAAACAATATCTCTCCGTTCTCAAGACCGAACTCTCTTATCTGTCTCCCTCTTCCAAATCCTGGTGGCGTCTGGTCAAATCCGTTTCTGGTGTTTGTTCCCCCTCCATCCCCTCCCTTACCTCAAACGGCTACACAGCTGACTCCGCACGTGAAAAAGCTGAATGCCTCAACTCTGTGTTTGCCTCTAAATCTTGTGTCCCAAACCCATCCCTCTCTGTACCCACCATACCCAGTCGTACCCTGCTGCTCCTGGACTCCGTGTCCTTTCCTCCTGACAAGGTGGAAAAGTTTCTGTCAACCCTCGACTCTGATTCTGCAACTGGACCCGACGGCATCAGCCCACGGGTCCTAAAATCCTGGTCTGCTGCTCTATCTCACCCTCTCTCTGTTCTCTTCACCCTCTCTTTTGCTCAAGGTCAACTGCCATCTGCTTGGAAATCAGCCAACATCACCGCTTTGCACAAAAAAGGTGCAAAAACAGATCCTAGCAACTACAGACCAATCAGCCTTCTCCCAATTATCAGCAAAGTCATGGAATCCATCATTGCTTCTGATATGAAATCTTTCCTCTTCTCCAATGGCTTGATCTCTGATCATCAATTTGGTTTCAGACCAGGTCACTCTACTCTGGACATGCTGCTTCTGCTGTCTCAACAATGGATGGAGGTCCTCAATGCCAAACAGGAAATTAGAGCTGTCTCCCTCGACATATCACGTGCCTTCGACACGGTCTGGCACCCCGCTCTGCTCACCAAACTCTCCTCCTTTGGTATCCATGGAAATCTCCACGCATGGCTGGCGGACTTCCTCTCTAGTCGTCGTCAACGTGTGGCCCTGAATGGGTTTCTCTCATCTCCTCTTCCTGTTCAGGCTGGAGTTCCCCAAGGCAGTGTTCTGGGCCCCGTGCTTTTTCTGGTCTTCATCAATGACCTCTCTGACTCTCTCGAAAATCCTCTCTATCTCTTTGCTGATGACTCCACTCTCTGCCGCTCCATTCCTCTTCCCTCAGATCGGCAGTCTGCTGCCTCCTCACTCTCTGAAGACCTGGACAAAATCACAGACTGGTCAAACAAGTGGAACATGTCTTTCAATCCTGACAAATCTCACACTCTTACTATGTCTCTCCGAAAAGATCGACTGGACAACCCTCCCATCTACTTTCTCAACAATCCTCTCCAAGAAGTTCTGTCGCTCAAGATTTTGGGTCTCACTATCTGCCATGATCTTTCTTGGGAAAACCACATTTCCAAGCTGGCCTCCAAAGCCAGTCGCCGACTGGGCATCCTCCGTCGTGCGAAGTCCTTCCTCGGCACACCTGAGCTCCTCACCACATACAAGGCTTTCATCCGCAGCTCAATGGAATACTGTTCTCCCCTATGGGCCGGTGCTCCTGCCTCACACCTAGCTCGGCTTCACGCTGTTGAAACCAAAGCTTTCAGAATTATTGGAATCTCCCGCGATGAAGCTATCTCTGAGGGCCTTTCACTCACTCACCGCAGGCAGGTAGGTGGTCTTTCTGTCTTCTACCGACTCCTCTCCGGCCTTGCACCCCCAGCTCTCTCTGTGCTCTGTCCCCCAAATATTCCTACAGGTCGCACAAGATCTGCCAGCAACCCTCTGATGGTTAAACTGCCGAAATCTCGGCTCTCCGCTCACCTTCACTCTTTCATTCCTCTTTTCTCCCGCCTCTGGAACAAACTCCCTCACTCCCTTCAATCCCACTCCTCCCTCCAGGTCTTTAAAACAGCTGTTCACCACCATCTCTTATCTTCCCCCATCCAAAACCTTGATCTTTTCTACCCCCGCTAATTCACCCCAGATCCACCTTGTTTGAAATTCCAACTTCTTTCCTGGAAGTCCTGGCAGTGTCCATATGTTTTATACCTCTCCCACCCCCCCTTCCCATGTCCCCCCCCCCCCAAAGCCCTCGCCCTCTCTCAGATCTCTCGATGTCTCCATGTCTCTCGGTCCCTGCTCTCAAATGTTGTGTTTGTGTCCTTCCCCCTCTCTCCCCATCTTGTCTACCGCTCCCTATGTTATATGTTTTATGTGTCGGTTTGTCTTTCTGTGTGATTAATGTTCGCTCTTTCACGAGCCTCGACCTTGTATACAAAAAAAAAAAAAAAAAAAAAAAAAAAAAAAGTGGTTTCCGTCACCAACACAAGTACGAAAAGTGGTTTTTCAACACTAACACAAGTGCGGAAAGTGGTTTTTCAACACTATCACAAGTGCAAAAAGTGTTTTTTCCACACTAATACAGGTGCAAAAGTGGTTTCCTGCACCAACACAAGTGCGAAAAGTGGTTTTTCAACACTAACACAAGTGCGAAAGTGTTTTTTCAACACTAACACAAGTGCGAAGTGTTTTTTCCACACTAATACAGGTGCAAAAGTGGTTTCCTGCACCAACACAAGTGCGAAAAGTGGTTTTTCAACACTAACACAAGTGCGAAAACTGGTTTTTCAACACTAACACAGGTGCGAAAAGTGGTTTTTCAACACTAACACAAGTGCGAAAAGTGTTTTTTTCACACTAATACAAGTGCAAAAGTGGTTTCCTGCACCAACACAAGTGCGAAATGTGGTTTTTCAACACCAACACAAGTGCGAAAAGTGGTTTTTCAACACTAACACAAGTGCGAAAAGTGGTTTTTCAACACTAACACAAGTGCGAAAAGTGGTTTTTCAACACTAACACAAGTGCGAAAAGTGGTTTTTCAACACTATCACAAGTGTAAAAAGTGTTTTTTCCACAATAATACAAGTGCAGAAGTGGTTTCCTGCACCAACACAAGTGCGAAAAGTGGTTTTTCAACACTAACACAAGTGCGAAAAGTGGTTTTTCAACACTAACACAAGTGCGAAAAGTGGTTTTTCAACACAATCACAAGTGCAAAAAGTGTTTTTTCCACACTAATACAAGTGCAAAAGTGGTTTCCTGCACCATCACAAGTGCGAAAAGTGGTTTTTCAACACTAACACAAGTGCGAAAAGTGGTTTTTCAACACTAACACAAGTGCAAAAAGTGGTTTTTCCACACTAATACAAGTGCAAAAGTGGTTTCCTGCACCAACACAAGTGCGAAAAGTGGTTTTTAAACACTAACAGAAGTGCGAAAAGTGGTTTTTCAACACTATCACAAGAGCAAAAAGTGTTTTTTCCACACTAATACAAGTGCAAAAGTGGTTTCCTGCACCAACACAAGTGCGAAAAGTGGTTTTTCAACACTAACACAAGTGCGAAAAGTGGTTTTTCAACACTAACACAAGTGCGAAAAGTGGTTTTTCAACACTAACACAAGTGCGAAAAGTGGTTTTTTAACACTAACACAAGTGCGAAAAGTGGTTTTTCAACACTAACACAAGTGCGAAAAGTGTTTTTTCCACACTAATACAAGTGCAAAAGTGGTTTCCTGCACCAACACAAGTGCGAAAAGTGGTTTTTCAACACTAACACAAGTGCGAAAAGTGGTTTTTCAACACTATCGCAAGTGCAAAAAGTGTTTTTTCCACAATAATACAAGTGCAAAAGTGGTTTGCTGCACCAACACAAGTGCGAAAAGTGGTTTTTCAACACTAACACAAGTGCGAAAAGTGGTTTTTAAACACTAACACAAGTGCGAAAAGTGGTTTTTCAACACTAACACAAGTGCGAAAAGTGGATTTTCAACACTAACACAAGTGCAAAAAGTGGTTTTCCACACTAATACAAGTGCAAAAGTGGTTTCCTGCACCAACACAAGTGCGAAAAGTGGTTTTTCAACACTAACACAAGTGCGAAAAGTGGTTTTTCAACACAATCACAAGTGCAAAAAGTGTTTTTTCCACACTAATACAAGTGCAAAAGTGGTTTCCTGCACCAACACAAGTGCGAAAAGTGGTTTTTCAACACTAACACAAGTGCGAAAAGTGGTTTTTCAACACTAACACAAGTGCGAAAAGTGGTTTTTCAACACTAACACAAGTGCGAAAAGTGGTTTTTCAACATTAACACAAGTGCAAAAAGTGGTTTTTCCACACTAATACAAGTGCAAAAGTGGTTTCCTGCACTAACACAAGTGCGAAAAGTGGTTTTTCAACACTAACACATATTGCGAAAAGTGGTTTTTCAACACTATCACAAGTGCAAAAAGTGTTTTTTCCACACTAATACAAGTGCAAAAGTGGTTTCCTGCACCAACACAAGTGCAAAAAGTGGTTTTTTAACACTAACACAAGTGCGAAAAGTGGTTTTTCAACACTAACACAAGTGCGAAAAGTGGTTTTTCAACACTAACACAAGTGCGAAAAGTGGTTTTTCAACACTAACACAAGTGCGAAAAGTGGTTTTTCAACACTAGCACAAGTGCGAAAAGTGTTTTTTCCACACTAATACAAGTGCAAAAGTGGTTTCCTGCACCAACACAAGTGCGAAAGGTGCTTTTTCAACACTAACACAAGTGCGAAAAGTGGTTTTTCAACACTATCGCAAGTGCAAAAAGTGTTTTTTCCACATTAATACAAGTGCAAAAGTGGTTTGCTGCACCAACACAAGTGCAAAATGTGGTTTTTCAACACTAACACAAGTGCGAAAAGTGGTTTTTCAACACTAACACAAGTGCGAAAAGTGGTTTTTCAACACTAACACAAGTACGAAAAGTGGTTTTTCAACACTAACACAAGTGCAAAAAGTGGTTTTTCCACACTAATACAAGTGCAAAAGTGGTTTCCTGCACCAACACAAGTGCGAAAAGTGGTTTTTCAACACTAACACAAGTGCGAAAAGTGGTTTTTCAACACTATCACAAGTGCAAAAAGTGTTTTTTCCACACTAATACAAGTGCAAAAGTGGTTTTCAACACTAACACAAGTGCGAAAAGTGGTTTTTCCACACTAATACAAGTGCAAAAGTGGTTTCCTGCACCAACACAAGTGCGAAAAGTGTTTTTTCAACACTAACACAAGTGCGAAAAGTGGTTTTTCAACACTATCACAAGAGCAAAAAGTGTTTTTTCCACACTATTACAAGTGCAAAAGTGGTTTCCGTCACCAACACAAGTACGAAAAGTGGTTTTTCAACACTAACACAAGTGCGGAAAGTGGTTTTTCAACACTATCACAAGTGCAAAAAGTGTTTTTTCCACACTAATACAGGTGCAAAAGTGGTTTCCTGCACCAACACAAGTGCGAAAAGTGGTTTTTCAACACTAACACAAGTGCGAAAGTGTTTTTTCAACACTAACACAAGTGCGAAGTGTTTTTTCCACACTAATACAGGTGCAAAAGTGGTTTCCTGCACCAACACAAGTGCGAAAAGTGGTTTTTCAACACTAACACAAGTGCGAAAACTGGTTTTTCAACACTAACACAGGTGCGAAAAGTGGTTTTTCAACACTAACACAAGTGCGAAAAGTGTTTTTTTCACACTAATACAAGTGCAAAAGTGGTTTCCTGCACCAACACAAGTGCGAAATGTGGTTTTTCAACACTAACACAAGTGCGAAAAGTGGTTTTTCAACACTAACACAAGTGCGAAAAGTGGTTTTTCAACACTAACACAAGTGCGAAAAGTGGTTTTTCAACACTATCACAAGTGCAAAAAGTGTTTTTTCCACACTAATACAAGTGCAAAAGTGGTTTCCTGCACCAACACAAGTGCGAAAAGTGGTTTTTCAACACTAACACAAGTGCGAAAAGTGTTTTTTCCACACTAATAGAAGTGCAAAAGTGGTTTCCTGCACCAACACAAGTGCGAAAAGTGGTTTTTCAACACTAACACAAGTGCGAAAAGTGGTTTTTCCACACTAATACAAGTGCAAAAGTGGTTTCCTGCACCAACACAAGTGCGAAAAGTTGTTTTTCAACACTATCACAAGTGCAAAAAGTGTTTTTTCCACACTAATACAAGTGCAAAAGTGGTTTCCTGCACCAACACAAGTGTGAAAAGTGGTTTTTCAACACTAACACAAGTGCGAAAACTGTTTTTTCAACACTAATACAGGTGCAAAAGTGGTTTCCTGCACCAACACAAGTGCGAAAAGTGGTTTTTCAACACTAACACAGGTGCGAAAAGTGGTTTTTCAACACTATCACAAGTGCAAAAAGTGTTTTTTCCACACTAATACAAGTGCAAAAGTGGTTTCCTGCACCAACACAAGTGCGAAAAGTGGTTTTTCAACACTAACACAAGTGCGAAAAGTGGTTTTTCAACACTAACACAAGTGCGAAAAGTGGTTTTTCCACACTAATACAAGTGCAAAAGTGGTTTCCTGCACCAACACAAGTGCGAAAAGTGGTTTTTAAACACTAACAGAAGTGCGAAAAGTGGTTTTTCAACACTATCACAAGAGCAAAAAGTGTTTTTTCCACACTAATACAAGTGCAAAAGTGGTTTCCTGCGCCAACACAAGTGCGAAAAGTGGTTTTTCAACACTAACACAAGTGCAAAAAGTGGTTTTTCAACACTAACACAAGTGCGAAAAGTGGTTTTTCAACACTATCACAAGTGCAAAAAGTGTTTTTTCCACACTAATACAAGTGCAAAAGTGGTTTCCTGCACCAACACAAGTGCGAAAAGTGTTTTTTCAACACTAACACAAGTGCGAAAAGTGGTTTTTCAACACTATCACAAGTGCAAAAAGTGTTTTTTCCACACTAATACAAGTGCAAAAGTGGTTTCCTGCACCAACACAAGTGCGAAAAGTGGATTTTCAACACTAACACAAGTGCGAAAAGTGGTTTTTCAACACTATCACAAGTGCAAAAAGTGTTTTTTCCACACTAATACAAGTGCAAAAGTGGTTTCCTGCACCAACACAAGTGCGAAAAGTGGTTTTTCAACACTAACACAAGTGTGAAAAGTGGTTTTTCAACACTAACACAAGTGCGAAAAGTGGTTTTTCAACACTATCACAAGTGCAAAAGTGGTTTTTCCACACTAATACAAGTGCAAAAGTGGTTTCCTGCACCAACACAAGTGCGAAAAGTGGTTTTTCCACACTAATACAAGTGCAAAAGTGGTTTCCTGCACCAACACAAGTGCGAAAAGTGGTTTTTCAACACTAACACAAGTGCGAAAAGTGGTTTTTCAACACTAACACAAGTGCAAAAAGTGGTTTTTCAACACTAACACAAGTGCGAAAAGTGGTTTTTCAACACTAACACAAGTGCAAAAAGTGGTTTTTCCACACTAATACAAGTGCAAACGTGGTTTCCTGCACCAACACATGTGCGAAAAGTGGTTTTTCAACACTAACACAAGTGCGAAAAGTGGTTTTTCAACACTATCACAAGTGCAAAAAGTGGTTTTTCCACACTAATACAAGTGCAAAAGTGGTTTCCTGCACCAACACAAGTGCGAAAAGTGGTTTTTCAACACTAACACAAGTGCAAAAAGTGGTTTTTCAACCCTATCACAAGTGCAAAAAGTGTTTTTTCCACACTAATACAAGTGCAAAAGTGGTTTCCTGCAACAACACAGGTGCGAAAAGTGGTTTTTCAACACTAACACAAGTGCGAAAAGTAGTATTTCAACACTAACACAGGTGCGAAAAGTGGTTTTTCCACACTAATACAAGTGCAAAAGTGGTTTCCTGCACCAACACAAGTGCGAAAAGCGGTTTTTCAACACTAACACAAGTGCGAAAAGTGCTTTTTCAACACTAACACAAGTGCGAAAAGTGGTTTTTCAACACTATCACAAGTGCAAAAAGTGTTTTTTCCACACTAATACAAGTGCAAAAGTGGTTTCCTGCACCAACACAAGTGCGAAAAGTGGTTTTTCAACACGAACACAAGTGCGAAAAGTGTTTTTTTCAACACTAACACAAGTGCGAAAAGTGTTTTTTCCACACTAATACAAGTGCAAAAGTGGTTTCCTGCACCAACACAAGTGCGAAAAGTGGTTTTTCAACACTAACACAAGTGCGAAAAGTGGTTTTTCAACACTAACAAGTGCGAAAAGTGGTTTTTCAACACTATCACAAGTGCGAAAAGTGGTTTTTCAACACTATCACAAGTGCAAAAAGTGTTTTTCCCATACTAATACAAGTGCAAAAGTGGTTTCCTGCACCAACACAAGTGCAAAAAGTGGTTTTTCAACACTAGCACAAGTGCGAAAAGTGGTTTTTCAACACTAACACAAGTGCGAAAAGTGGTTTTTCAACACTAACACAAGTGCGAAAAGTGGTTTTTCAACACTAACACAAGTGCGGAAAGTGGTTTTTCAACACTAACACAAGTGCGAAAAGTGGTTTTCAACACTAACACAAGTGCGAAAAGTGTTTTTTCCACACTAATACAAGTGCAAAAGTGGTTTACTGCACCAACACAAGTGCAAAAAGTGGTTTTTCAACACTAACACAAGTGCGAAAAGTGGTTTTTCAACACTAACACAAGTGCGAAAAGTGGTTTTTCAACACTATCACAAGTGCAAAAAGTGTTTTTTCCACACTAATACAAGTGTAAAAGTGGTTTCCTGCACCAACACAAGTGCGAAAAGTGCTTTTTCAACACTAACACAAGTGCGAAAAGTGGTTTTTCAACACTAACACAAGTGCGAAAAGTGTTTTTTCCACACTAATACAAGTGCAAAAGTGGTTTCCTGCACCAACACAAGTGCGAAAAGTGGTTTTTCAACACTAACACAAGTGCGAAAAGTGGTTTTTCCACACTAATACAAGTGCAAAAGTGGTTTCCTGCACCAACACAAGTGCGAAAAGTGGTTTTTCAACACTAACACAAGTGCAAAAAGTGTTTTTTCCACACTAATACAGGTGCAAAAGTGGTTTCCTGCACCAACACAAGTGCGAAAAGTGGTTTTTCAACACTAACACAAGTGCGAAAAGTGGTTTTTCAACACTATCACAAGTGCAAAAAGTGTTTTTTCCACACTAATACAAGTGCAAAAGTGGTTTCCTGCACCAACATAAGTGCGAAAAGTGGTTTTTCAACACTAACACAAGTGCGAAAAGTGGTTTTTCAACACTAACACAAGTGCGAAAAGTGGTTTTTCCACACTAATACAAGTGCAAAAGTGGTTTCCTGCACCAACACAAGTGCGAAAAGTGGTTTTTAAACACTAACAGAAGTGCAAAAAGTGGTTTTTCAACACTATCACAAGAGCAAAAAGTGTTTTTTCCACACTAATACAAGTGCAAAAGTGGTTTCCTGCACCAACACAAGTGCGAAAAGTGGTTTTTCAACACTAACACAAGTGCGAAAAGTGGTTTTTCAACACTAACACAAGTGCGAAAAGTGGTTTTTCAACACTAACACAAGTGCGAAAAGTGGTTTTTCAACACTAACACAAGTGCGAAAAGTGGTTTTTCAACACTATCACAAGTGCAAAAAGTGTTTTTTCCACACTAATACAAGTGCAAAAGTGGTTTCCTGCACCAACACAAGTGCAAAAAGTGGTTTTTTAACACTAACACAAGTGCGAAAAGTGGTTTTTCAACACTAACACAAGTGCGAAAAGTGGTTTTTCAACACTAACACAAGTGCGAAAAGTGGTTTTTCAACACTAACACAAGTGCGAAAAGTGGTTTTTCAACACTAGCACAAGTGCGAAAAGTGTTTTTTCCACACTAATACAAGTGCAAAAGTGGTTTCCTGCACCAACACAAGTGCGAAAGGTGCTTTTTCAACGCTAACACAAGTGCGAAAAGTGGTTTTTCAACACTATCGCAAGTGCAAAAAGTGTTTTTTCCACATTAATACAAGTGCAAAAGTGGTTTGCTGCACCAACACAAGTGCAAAAAGTGGTTTTTCAACACTAACACAAGTGCGAAAAGTGGTTTTTCAACACTAACACAAGTGCGAAAAGTGGTTTTTCAACACTAACACAAGTACGAAAAGTGGTTTTTCAACACTAACACAAGTGCAAAAAGTGGTTTTTCCACACTAATACAAGTGCAAAAGTGGTTTCCTGCACCAACACAAGTGCGAAAAGTGGTTTTTCAACACTAACACAAGTGCGAAAAGTGGTTTTTCAACACTATCACAAGTGCAAAAAGTGTTTTTTCCACACTAATACAAGTGCAAAAGTGGTTTTCAACACTAACACAAGTGCGAAAAGTGGTTTTTCCACACTAATACAAGTGCAAAAGTGGTTTCCTGCACCAACACAAGTGCGAAAAGTGGTTTTTCAACACTAACACAAGTGCGAAAAGTGGTTTTTCAACACTATCACAAGAGCAAAAAGTGTTTTTTCCACACTATTACAAGTGCAAAAGTGGTTTCCGTCACCAACACAAGTACGAAAAGTGGTTTTTCAACACTAACACAAGTGCGGAAAGTGGTTTTTCAACACTATCACAAGTGCAAAAAGTGTTTTTTCCACACTAATACAGGTGCAAAAGTGGTTTCCTGCACCAACACAAGTGCGAAAAGTGGTTTTTCAACACTAACACAAGTGCGAAAGTGTTTTTTCAACACTAACACAAGTGCGAAGTGTTTTTTCCACACTAATACAGGTGCAAAAGTGGTTTCCTGCACCAACACAAGTGCGAAAAGTGGTTTTTCAACACTAACACAAGTGCGAAAACTGGTTTTTCAACACTAACACAGGTGCGAAAAGTGGTTTTTCAACACTAACACAAGTGCGAAAAGTGTTTTTTTCACACTAATACAAGTGCAAAAGTGGTTTCCTGCACCAACACAAGTGCGAAATGTGGTTTTTCAACACTAACACAAGTGCGAAAAGTGGTTTTTCAACACTAACACAAGTGCGAAAAGTGGTTTTTCAACACTAACACAAGTGCGAAAAGTGGTTTTTCAACACTATCACAAGTGCAAAGTGTTTTTTCCACACTAATACAAGTGCAAAAGTGGTTTCCTGCACCAACACAAGTGCGAAAAGTGGTTTTTCAACACTAACACAAGTGCGAAAAGTGTTTTTTCCACACTAATAGAAGTGCAAAAGTGGGTTCCTGCACCAACACAAGTGCGAAAAGTGGTTTTTCAACACTAACACAAGTGCGAAAAGTGGTTTTTCCACACTAATACAAGTGCAAAAGTGGTTTCCTGCACCAACACAAGTGCGAAAAGTTGTTTTTCAACACTATCACAAGTGCAAAAAGTGTTTTTTCCACACTAATACAAGTGCAAAAGTGGTTTCCTGCACCAACACAAGTGTGAAAAGTGGTTTTTCAACACTAACACAAGTGCGAAAACTGTTTTTTCCACACTAATACAGGTGCAAAAGTGGTTTCCTGCACCAACACAAGTGCGAAAAGTGGTTTTTCAACACTAACACAGGTGCGAAAAGTGGTTTTTCAACACTATCACAAGTGCAAAAAGTGTTTTTTCCACACTAATACAAGTGCAAAAGTGGTTTCCTGCACCAACACAAGTGCAAAAAGTGGTTTTTCAACACTAACACAAGTGCGAAAAGTGGTTTTTCAACACTAACACAAGTGCGAAAAGTGGTTTTTCCACACTAATACAAGTGCAAAAGTGGTTTCCTGCACCAACACAAGTGCGAAAAGTGGTTTTTAAACACTAACAGAAGTGCGAAAAGTGGTTTTTCAACACTATCACAAGAGCAAAAAGTGTTTTTTCCACACTAATACAAGTGCAAAAGTGGTTTCCTGCGCCAACACAAGTGCGAAAAGTGGTTTTTCAACACTAACACAAGTGCAAAAAGTGGTTTTTCAACACTAACACAAGTGCGAAAAGTGGTTTTTCAACACTATCACAAGTGCAAAAAGTGTTTTTTCCACACTAATACAAGTGCAAAAGTGGTTTCCTGCACCAACACAAGTGCGAAAAGTGTTTTTTCAACACTAACACAAGTGCGAAAAGTGGTTTTTCAACACTATCACAAGTGCAAAAAGTGTTTTTTCCACACTAATACAAGTGCAAAAGTGGTTTCCTGCACCAACACAAGTGCGAAAAGTGGATTTTCAACACTAACACAAGTGCGAAAAGTGGTTTTTCAACACTATCACAAGTGCAAAAAGTGTTTTTTCCACACTAATACAAGTGCAAAAGTGGTTTCCTGCACCAACACAAGTGCGAAAAGTGGTTTTTCAACACTAACACAAGTGTGAAAAGTGGTTTTTCAACACTAACACAAGTGCGAAAAGTGGTTTTTCAACACTATCACAAGTGCAAAAGTGGTTTTTCCACACTAATACAAGTGCAAAAGTGGTTTCCTGCACCAACACAAGTGCGAAAAGTGGTTTTTCCACACTAATACAAGTGCAAAAGTGGTTTCCTGCACCAACACAAGTGCGAAAAGTGGTTTTTCAACACTAACACAAGTGCGAAAAGTGGTTTTTCAACACTAACACAAGTGCAAAAAGTGGTTTTTCAACACTAACACAAGTGCGAAAAGTGGTTTTTCAACACTAACACAAGTGCAAAAAGTGGTTTTTCCACACTAATACAAGTGCAAACGTGGTTTCCTGCACCAACACATGTGCGAAAAGTGGTTTTTCAACACTAACACAAGTGCGAAAAGTGGTTTTTCAACACTATCACAAGTGCAAAAAGTGGTTTTTCCACACTAATACAAGTGCAAAAGTGGTTTCCTGCACCAACACAAGTGCGAAAAGTGGTTTTTCAACACTAACACAAGTGCAAAAAGTGGTTTTTCAACCCTATCACAAGTGCAAAAAGTGTTTTTTCCACACTAATACAAGTGCAAAAGTGGTTTCCTGCAACAACACAGGTGCGAAAAGTGGTTTTTCAACACTAACACAAGTGCGAAAAGTAGTATTTCAACACTAACACAGGTGCGAAAAGTGGTTTTTCCACACTAATACAAGTGCAAAAGTGGTTTCCTGCACCAACACAAGTGCGAAAAGCGGTTTTTCAACACTAACACAAGTGCGAAAAGTGGTTTTTCAACACTAACACAAGTGCGAAAAGTGGTTTTTCAACACTATCACAAGTGCAAAAAGTGTTTTTTCCACACTAATACAAGTGCAAAAGTGGTTTCCTGCACCAACACAAGTGCGAAAAGTGGTTTTTCAACACGAACACAAGTGCGAAAAGTGTTTTTTTCAACACTAACACAAGTGCGAAAAGTGTTTTTTCCACACTAATACAAGTGCAAAAGTGGTTTCCTGCACCAACACAAGTGCGAAAAGTGGTTTTTCAACACTAACACAAGTGCGAAAAGTGGTTTTTCAACACTAACAAGTGCGAAAAGTGGTTTTTCAACACTATCACAAGTGCGAAAAGTGGTTTTTCAACACTATCACAAGTGCAAAAAGTGTTTTTCCCATACTAATACAAGTGCAAAAGTGGTTTCCTGCACCAACACAAGTGCAAAAAGTGGTTTTTCAACACTAACACAAGTGCGAAAAGTGGTTTTTCAACACTAACACAAGTGCGAAAAGTGGTTTTTCAACACTAACACAAGTGCGAAAAGTGGTTTTTCAACACTAACACAAGTGCGAAAAGTGGTTTTTCAACACTAACGCAAGTGCGAAAAGTGGTTTTCAACACTAACACAAGTGCGAAAAGTGTTTTTTCCACACTAATACAAGTGCAAAAGTGGTTTCCTGCACCAACACAAGTGCAAAAAGTGGTTTTTCAACACTAACACAAGTGCGAAAAGTGGTTTTTCAACACTAACACAAGTGCGAAAAGTGGTTTTTCAACACTATCACAAGTGCAAAAAGTGTTTTTTCCACACTAATACAAGTGTAAAAGTGGTTTCCTGCACCAACACAAGTGCGAAAAGTGCTTTTTCAACACTAACACAAGTGCGAAAAGTGGTTTTTCAACACTAACACAAGTGCGAAAAGTGTTTTTTCCACACTAATACAAGTGCAAAAGTGGTTTCCTGCACCAACACAAGTGCGAAAAGTGGTTTTTCAACACTAACACAAGTGCGAAAAGTGGTTTTTCCACACTAATACAAGTGCAAAAGTGGTTTCCTGCACCAACACAAGTGCGAAAAGTGGTTTTTCAACACTAACACAAGTGCAAAAAGTGTTTTTTCCACACTAATACAGGTGCAAAAGTGGTTTCCTGCACCAACACAAGTGCGAAAAGTGGTTTTTCAACACTAACACAAGTGCGAAAAGTGGTTTTTCAACACTATCACAAGTGCAAAAAGTGTTTTTTCCACACTAATACAAGTGCAAAAGTGGTTTCCTGCACCAACATAAGTGCGAAAAGTGGTTTTTCAACACTAACACAAGTGCGAAAAGTGGTTTTTCAACACTAACACAAGTGCGAAAAGTGGTTTTTCCACACTAATACAAGTGCAAAAGTGGTTTCCTGCACCAACACAAGTGCGAAAAGTGGTTTTTAAACACTAACAGAAGTGCAAAAAGTGGTTTTTCAACACTATCACAAGAGCAAAAAGTGTTTTTTCCACACTAATACAAGTGCAAAAGTGGTTTCCTGCACCAACACAAGTGCGAAAAGTGGTTTTTCAACACTAACACAAGTGCGAAAAGTGGTTTTTCAACACTAACACAAGTGCGAAAAGTGGTTTTTCAACACTAACACAAGTGCGAAAAGTGGTTTTTCAACACTAACACAAGTGCGAAAAGTGGTTTTTCAACACTAACACAAGTGCGAAAAGTGTTTTTTCCACACTAATACAAGTGCAAAAGTGGTTTCCTGCACCAACACAAGTGCGAAAAGTGGTTTTTCAACACTAACACAAGTGCGAAAAGTGGTTTTTCAACACTATCGCAAGTGCAAAAAGTGTTTTTTCCACAATAATACAAGTGCAAAAGTGGTTTGCTGCACCAACACAAGTGCGAAAAGTGGTTTTTCAACACTAACACAAGTGCGAAAAGTGTTTTTTCAACACTAACACAAGTGCGAAAAGTGGTTTTTCAACACTAACACAAGTGCGAAAAGTGGTTTTTCAACACTAACACAAGTGCAAAAAGTGTTTTTTCCACACTAATACAAGTGCAAAAGTGGTTTCCTGTACCATCACAAGTGCGAAAAGTGGTTTTTCAACACTAACACAAGTGCGAAAAGTGGTTTTTCAACACTAACACAAGTGCGAAAAGTGGTTTTTCAACACTAACACAAGTGCGAAAAGTGGTTTTTCAACACTATCACAAGTGCAAAAAGTGTTTTTTCCACACTAATACAAGTGCAAAAGTGGTTTCCTGCACCAACACAAGTGCGAAAAGTGGTTTTTCAACACTAACACAAGTGCGAAAAGTGGTTTTTCAACACTAACACAAGTGCGAAGTGTTTTTTCCACACTAATACAAGTGCAAAAGTGGTTTCCTGCACCAGTGGTTTTTCAACACTAACACAAGTGCGAAAAGTGGTTTTTCAACACTAACACAAGTGCGAAAAGTGGTTTTTCAACACTAACACAAGTGCGAAAAGTGGTTTTTCAACACTAACACAAGTGCGAAAAGTGTTTTTCAACACTAACACAAGTGCGAAAAGTGTTTTTTCCACACTAATACAAGTGCAAAAGTGGTTTCCTGCACCAACACAAGTGCAAAAAGTGGTTTTTCAACACTAACACAAGTGCGAAAAGTGGTTTTTCAACACTATCACAAGTGCAAAAAGTGTTTTTTCCACACTAATACAAGTGCAAAAGTGGTTTCCTGCACCAACACAAGTGCGAAAAGTGTTTTTTCAACACTAACACAAGTGCGAAAAGTGGTTTTTCAACACTATCACAAGTGCAAAAAGTGTTTTTTTCCACACTAATACAAGTGCAAAAGTGGTTTCCTGCACCAACACAAGTGCGAAAAGTGGATTTTCAACACTAACACAAGTGCGAAAAGTGGTTTTTCAACACTATCACAAGTGCAAAAAGTGTTTTTTTCCACACTAATACAAGTGCAAAAGTGGTTTCCTGCACCAACACAAGTGCGAAAAGTGGTTTTTCAACACTAACACATGTGTGAAAAGTGGTTTTTCAACACTAACACAAGTGCGAAAAGTGGTTTTTCAACACTATCACAAGTGCAAAAGTGGTTTTTCCACACTAATACAAGTGCAAAAGTGGTTTCCTGCACCAACACAAGTGCGAAAAGTGGTTTTTCCACACTAATACAAGTGCAAAAGTGGTTTCCTGCACCAACACAAGTGCGAAAAGTGGTTTTTCAACACTAACACAAGTGCGAAAAGTGGTTTTTCAACACTAACACAAGTGCAAAAAGTGGTTTTTCAACACTAACACAAGTGCGAAAAGTGGTTTTTTCAACACTAACACAAGTGCAAAAAGTGGTTTTTCCACACTAATACAAGTGCAAACGTGGTTTCCTGCACCAACACATGTGCGAAAAGTGGTTTTTCAACACTAACACAAGTGCGAAAAGTGGTTTTTCAACACTATCACAAGTGCAAAAAGTGGTTTTTCCACACTAATACAAGTGCAAAAGTGGTTTCCTGCACCAACACAAGTGCGAAAAGTGGTT
Organism: Myxine glutinosa; assembly: GCF_964187855.1. Taxonomy (NCBI): domain Eukaryota; kingdom Metazoa; phylum Chordata; class Myxini; order Myxiniformes; family Myxinidae; genus Myxine; species Myxine glutinosa. The sequence continues at coordinate 61,422 of NW_027618726.1, forward strand.
TTTCAACACTAACACAAGTGCAAAAAGTGGTTTTTCAACCCTATCACAAGTGCAAAAAGTGTTTTTTCCACACTAATACAAGTGCAAAAGTGGTTTCCTGCAACAACACAGGTGCGAAAAGTGGTTTTTCAACACTAACACAAGTGCGAAAAGTAGTATTTCAACACTAACACAGGTGCGAAAAGTGGTTTTTCCACACTAATACAAGTGCAAAAGTGGTTTCCTGCACCAACACAAGTGCGAAAAGCGGTTTTTTCAACACTAACACAAGTGCGAAAAGTGGTTTTTCAACACTAACACAAGTGCGAAAAGTGGTTTTTCAACACTATCACAAGTGCAAAAAGTGTTTTTTCCACACTAATACAAGTGCAAAAGTGGTTTCCTGCACCAACACAAGTGCGAAAAGTGGTTTTTCAACACGAACACAAGTGCGAAAAGTGTTTTTTTCAACACTAACACAAGTGCGAAAAGTGTTTTTTCCACACTAATACAAGTGCAAAAGTGGTTTCCTGCACCAACACAAGTGCGAAAAGTGGTTTTTCAACACTAACACAAGTGCGAAAAGTGGTTTTTCAACACTAACAAGTGCGAAAAGTGGTTTTTCAACACTATCACAAGTGCGAAAAGTGGTTTTTCAACACTATCACAAGTGCAAAAAGTGTTTTTCCCATACTAATACAAGTGCAAAAAGTGGTTTCCTGCACCAACACAAGTGCAAAAAGTGGTTTTTCAACACTAACACAAGTGCGAAAAGTGGTTTTTCAACACTAACACAAGTGCGAAAAGTGGTTTTTCAACACTAACACAAGTGCGAAAAGTGGTTTTTCAACACTAACACAAGTGCGAAAAGTGGTTTTTCAACACTAACACAAGTGCGAAAAGTGGTTTTCAACACTAACACAAGTGCGAAAAGTGTTTTTTCCACACTAATACAAGTGCAAAAGTGGTTTCCTGCACCAACACAAGTGCAAAAAGTGGTTTTTCAACACTAACACAAGTGCGAAAAGTGGTTTTTCAACACTAACACAAGTGCGAAAAGTGGTTTTTCAACACTATCACAAGTGCAAAAAGTGTTTTTTCCACACTAATACAAGTGTAAAAGTGGTTTCCTGCACCAACACAAGTGCGAAAAGTGCTTTTTCAACACTAACACAAGTGCGAAAAGTGGTTTTTCAACACTAACACAAGTGCGAAAAGTGTTTTTTCCACACTAATACAAGTGCAAAAGTGGTTTCCTGCACCAACACAAGTGCGAAAAGTGGTTTTTCAACACTAACACAAGTGCGAAAAGTGGTTTTTTCCACACTAATACAAGTGCAAAAGTGGTTTCCTGCACCAACACAAGTGCGAAAAGTGGTTTTTCAACACTAACACAAGTGCAAAAAGTGTTTTTTCCACACTAATACAGGTGCAAAAGTGGTTTCCTGCACCAACACAAGTGCGAAAAGTGGTTTTTCAACACTAACACAAGTGCGAAAAGTGGTTTTTCAACACTATCACAAGTGCAAAAAGTGTTTTTTCCACACTAATACAAGTGCAAAAGTGGTTTCCTGCACCAACATAAGTGCGAAAAGTGGTTTTTTCAACACTAACACAAGTGCGAAAAGTGGTTTTCAACACTAACACAAGTGCGAAAAGTGGTTTTTCCACACTAATACAAGTGCAAAAGTGGTTTCCTGCACCAACACAAGTGCGAAAAGTGGTTTTTAAACACTAACAGAAGTGCAAAAAGTGGTTTTTCAACACTATCACAAGAGCAAAAAGTGTTTTTTCCACACTAATACAAGTGCAAAAGTGGTTTCCTGCACCAACACAAGTGCGAAAAGTGGTTTTTCAACACTAACACAAGTGC